>NC_057391.1:74384009-74636567 GCF_019320065.1 Cervus canadensis
GAGAGGGAGGTGGGAGGGGGGATCGGGATGGGGAATACATGTAAATCCATGGCTGATTCATATCAATGTATGACAAAACCCACTGGAAAAAAAATAATAATAATAAAAAAAAATAAAAACAAAAACAAAAACAAAACTGAAATGTTGTGAAGTAATTAGCCTCCAACTAATTAAAAAAAAAAAAAACCATAATAACCATAAAAAAAAATAAAAAATTAAAAAAATAAAAAAGCATAAATATGGCAATGTTTTCCAACTTTTTATTCTGAAATGTTGTATCTCTTGATTCTCCATGACAAAAGGTGTGTGTGTTTTCAACATTTTAATGTGAACAAATGTGAACATTCATAAAAGCTTAAAGAATTTTACAGTGAACATCCACATGTCCATCACCTAGATTGTACATTAACAATTTATTATGCTTGGTTTTTCACAAAAATAAAACAAGTATAATAAAATGTCTCCCCTCTTTCCATTATCTATCTTATTATATTAATGTACTTCAAAGTAAATTGCAGACGTAAACATATTTCCCGTTTAAAAACTCCAGATGGGTACCTCCCTGGTGGTATGAAGTGAAAGTGAAAGTGAAGTTGCTCAGTCGTATCCGACTCTTTGCAACCCCATGGACTGTAGCCCACCAGGCTCCTCCATCCATGGGCTTCTCCAGTACGCTTGCCTGGAGAATCCCATGGGATAGTGGATGGGAATCTGCCTGCCAATTCAGGGGACACAGGTTCAATCCCTGATCTGGGAAGATCCCACATGCCATGGAGCAATTAAGCCCGTGTGCCATAATTACTGAGCGCATGTGCTCTCGAGCCCATGTTCCACAAGAGAAGCCACCAGAGTAAGAAGCCTGTGAAGAGTAGCCCCCAGCTGCTGCAACTAGAGAAAGCCTGCATGCAGCAACAAAGCTCCAGTGCCACCAAAAAATTAAATAAAATTAAAAAAACTTCAGATGTATATCGTTAACTAGAACTTAATATTTGTCTACAGTTTTTTTTCTTTTGATGCAAAACTTACATATAGTGAAATGCACAATGTGTATTCACTGAGTTTAAACAAATACATAGATCTATGTAATCCAAACCCTCTCAAGATATAGAACATTCCCATCATCCTGGAAAGTTTCCTCATGAGGAGTGCACAGATCCTAGCCCTAGTAGACTAATAGAGTCATCAGAGGTATTCAGAATTAAGCTTTAATAGAATAGAATATGTGCATGCTCAGTCGTGTACCACTCTTTGTGACACTGTGGACTCTAGCCCACCAAGCTCTTCTATCCATGGGATTTTCCAGGCAAGAATATTGGAGTGGGTTGCCTTTTCCTATTTCAGAGGATCTTCCCAATCCAGGGATGGAACCCGAGTCTTTTGCATCCCCTGCATTGTCTGTCAGGCAGATTCTTTACCACTAGCACCAACTGGGATGCCCGCAGAATTCGGCTGGGAGAAGGTGAAACGGTTAGGAGATAGCTATCACCTGTAGCTCCTGGAAGGGTACTAATAACTGACCATGGATTAACAGGTTAATCTGGCTAAACTCCAGCTGAGTGAAAGGCCTAGGATACAAAGCAAAACATTACTGTGCTCTAATCCTTTTTATTAACACACATACTGAAGTTGCATTATTCTGTTGTCCTGAAGGCTCTGCCTCTTGGAGAGCAGTGACTCTCAAATGGGATAGTTTTGCCCCTCGGTAGATAGCAAAGACTAGAGATGCTGTGGTTGTCACAGGGGCAAGTGGTGCTACTGGCTTCTATGTGTAGAGGCCAGGGATGCTGCTAAGTACTAAGTACTTCCTCCAAAGTACAGGACAATCCCTCACAGGAATCTTCTGGCTCCAAAGTCAATAGTACCTGCTGTCGGTGAGGGTCACTAACCCTTACGGGAAAAATCAATATGTATTACATACTAGCAGTAGACTTTTTTTTTTAAGAAGGATAATGAGTTTTTCACCTTTTAAAATCAAGAAAAAGGAACAATCAGTGTTTGCTTTAGCAGCACACATAGTAAAAAAAAAAAAAAGAAAACTGGAAAAAAGGAACAATCATTATTATTGGATAAAACTAACCATTTTAGTAGTTTGGGGGTAGGGACATTGGAAGAGGCAGCAAGTTCCTCATGGCAGAAATAGAAATATCTATGCCGTGCTTTTGGAGGGGTGGCGGCAGTTTGTGGTAGGAAGTTTGGGTTTGAGACACTCTACTTCTCTGCCAAGCTTCCAGAATCTGTGATTTTAAGACCAGATGAAGAGAGAGCAAGATGGAGAAGTGTGTAGTTCTTCCTCCTGCTCTAATTTGTATGAAGTTGAAAGGTTACTCCCTTTCAAGAGTAACCAGGGCAGGGTAACCAGGTGGACAGTGCAGCATGACTTCATATGAATTGCGACCAAAAGTCAAACCATAAAGCAGCCTTCCAGCTTTCTATAATGTGATCTGTCCATAGCACACTCTTCAAGGATGGTGTTACCTTCTGATCTGTGGTTAAGCAAGTGTCAGGATGAGGTGTTGCAAATGATGAGTGCTTCCTCATAGCTGAATTTTAGGTCTATTCCCCTGATGTTTTCATCACTTTCTATCACATGTAAGATTAAAGTCCTTAAAAAGGAAGTATCAGATTTTGGTGTTGATTCCAGTGATGAAGTAGGTCAAGGTGTTGGTTTCAATACACCTATGGGCACTTTATTTTTTTTTACAAAGGAGGCAAGAATATACAATGGAGAGAAGACAGCCTCTTCAATAAGTGGTGCTGGGAAAATTGAACAGCTACATGTAAAAGCATGAAACTAGAACACTTTCTAACACCATACACAAAAATAAACTCAGAATAGATTAAAGATTTAAATATAAAGCCAGAAATTATAAAATTCTTAGAGGAAAATACAGGTAGTACACTTTTTGACATACATCACAGTAAGATCCTCTTTGACCCACCTCCTAGAGTAATGGAAATAAAAACAAAAGTAAACAGATAGGACTTAATTAAGCTTAAAAGCTTTTGCACAGCAAAGGAAATAATAAAAGGCAACAATATTAAAAGACAACCCTCAGAATGGGAGAAAATAATTGCAAATAAGACAGCTGACAAAGGATTAATCTCCAAAATATATAAGTAGCACATACAGCTCAATACCTGATAAACAAACAGCCCAATAAAATAAATAGGCAGAAGACCTAAACAGACATTTCTCTTAAGAAGACATATGGATGGCCAACAAACACATGAAAAGGAGCTCAACATCACTCATTATTAGAGAAATGCAAATCAAAACTATGATGAAATATCACTTCACACCAGTTAGAATGGCCATCACTAAAAAATCTACAAATAATAAATGCTGGAGAGGATGTGAAGAAAAGCAAACCCTCTTGCACTGTTGAAGGGAATGTAAATTGCTACAACCACTGTGGAGAACAGTGGGAGATTCCTTAAAAAACTAGAACTAGAACTACCATGTGACCCAATAATCCCACTACTGGGCAAATACCATGAGAAAGCCGTAATTGAAAGAGATGCATGTACCTGTGTTTGTTGCAGCACTTTTTAAGATAGCTAGGACATGGAAGCAACATAGATGTCCATCAACAGATGAATGGATACAGAAATTGTGGTACATATATACACTGGAATATTATTCAGCTTTAAAAAAAAGAGCACATTTGAGTCAGTCCTAATGAGGTGGATAAACCTAGAGCCTATTGTGGAGAGTGAAGTCAGAAAGAGAAAAACAAATATTGCATATTAATGCCTGTGTATGGAATCTAGAAACATGGTACTGATGAATCTATTTGCAGGGCAGCAATGGAGACACAGACATAGAGAACAGACTGTGGGAGGGAGGGAGAGGATGGGACAAACTGGAGGAGTAGCATGGAAACATTATGTTACCGTATGTAAAATAGATAGCTGGTGGGAATTTTCTGTTGTGACACAGGGAACTCGATCCAGTGCTCTGTAACAATCTAGATGGGTGGGATGGGGTGGGAGATAGGAAGGAGGTTCAAGAGGAAAGGGGCATGTGTATACCTGAGGCTGATTCATATTGACATATGGCAGAGACCAGCACAATACTGTAAAACAACTATCCTCCTATAAAAAAAATTTTAAATGTTGGTTTTGCTTATACAGAAACACATGTTTAAGAATATCTCCATACAGTTTTGAGAAATAGCCTTGCTTTGTGATATTGCAATGGTTACTTTAACAAAAATAAATAAGCAACTTGTTTCAAAGTGACCTGGGTCTTTTTGCTCAAAACTTTAATTTTTAATAAGCCATGGCTTATAAGTTCACAGGGTGCAAAAAGAGTATATTCAGTGAAAAGCCTCCTATTCCTGTCCCCTGTCCTCCTAGAAGCAACCATTGTTAACTACTTCTTATCTTTTCTGAGATGGTCTATGTATATCAAATAAATATGCCCATATATTCTTTTTTAAACAAATGGCAACATATTATAAACACTGTTCTATTCCTTGACTTTGTACCCAATGTTCTCAAAGATTATTCCATGTCCCTATGTTAAAAAAATTGTTCTTTGTTACAGCTGTATAGTGTCCATTGTATGGCTATACTATCAAAGGACATTTAGAAGGGTTTTCAAACTTTCGCTATTATACAGTGCTGCAATGACAATCTTACAAAAACAAGAACGTGGGATGTCTAGGTCAATAGGTAAGAGCTTTGATTAATTAGATGTTTCTACACTTCTCTCTGTAACAATCAACTCTTTCAGTAGCATTTCATCATTATTTATTCATACCCTCAACCAGTGGATCATATTATAATCTTTTTGATCTTTGCCAAACTGATAAGTGAAAAGTGGCTCCCAGTGCAATTTTAATTTGCTTTCTCTTATTATGAGTGAGATTAAAGAACCACCTGTATTTATTTTTCTGTAAACTGTTATTTTAATTGAGTTTTTATTTTTTTCTTAGTGATTTTTAAGAGTTTTTTATATGTGAAATGAATTAAATACTTATCTGCAATGCATGTATTTCCTATCTTATTATTAGGTTATATAACTTTAAAATCATTTAAAAATGTGTTCAATGGTTTTTCTTAATACTTTAATGGTTTTGTTTTTCACATTTTTATCTTTGATCTATTTGAAATTTTTGTGTAAAGAATAAGATAACGATCAAGATTACTTTTTCACAACTGTTTACCTAGGTATTATGCTTTATTAAATACTCCATCTGCCCCACTCCACCCCCAATTTGAAGTGGTGTTTTATCATATCTATATTTCCATATGTATTGGGGTCTGTTTCTTGGCTTTCCATTCGGTTCTATTGATTTGTCTGACCATTTACCTGCCTGTACCACACTATTTTTAGGGCTTCCCTAGTGGCTCAGATGGTAAAGTGCCTGCCTGCAATGTGGGAGACCTGGGTTCGATCCCTGGGCCAGGAAGATCCCCTGGAGAAGGATATGGCAACCCACTCCAGTACTCTTGGCTGGAAAA
This sequence comes from Cervus canadensis, assembly GCF_019320065.1. Taxonomy (NCBI): domain Eukaryota; kingdom Metazoa; phylum Chordata; class Mammalia; order Artiodactyla; family Cervidae; genus Cervus; species Cervus canadensis. Next base: position 74,389,479 of record NC_057391.1, read on the forward strand.
TTCCATGGACAGAGGAGCCTGGTAGGCTATAGTCCATGGGGTCACAAAGAGTCGGATATGACTGAGCGACTTCACTTTCACCAAACCATTTAAGTTGGTATAGTTTTAACATAGTTTAACATTTGGTAAAGCTAATCAATCATCTGGTGATGGTCTTTGAATTGCAATATTTAACATGTTTTCAGCAAATTATTTGTGTCTTTCCATAATTCTAGATGTCTTATCTTCCTTCTAACGTTTTAATCTGTGCTGCTCCAGGGCACAATATGCTGTACTTGAGGGCTCTCTGCCTCCCAGACAAACTTAAGATAAATTGCATATCATCTCCACAGGGGCAGGGCATTTTAATTTGATTCAGTAGTGATGGGGAGCCAACAAGACTTTAGAACAGAGGTACTCAGATTTGAGGTTCCTAGATGTACTTTCCCTCTCATGATATGGCATTGTGTCTGCCTCACTAGTTGACCCTAGCTCTGATTACATGGGGGTAAGGAGGACTCAAATAAAACACCAATAGATCTTGTTTTCACATAAAATCTATGGTGTTGTAGACCCAGTATCAGCAGGTACTGAAGAAAAGGACTCTGTCCAATCAACAGAACCCTGTGGGCCCAGCAGACATCCATCTCAAGGAGACAGACATTGAGAAGCACCAATAGAAAGTTCCCCTCAGGACCTTCAGAGACTTTGCACTATTTGCAACTGTCACTGCTGCAGTGAACTGAAGCTACTGTAGGAGAAGGGGGAAGATATGGGAGAGGCAACCTGAGAGTCAAGAGGGATTCGCCTTCAGAGTGATCTGACTGCTTCTTGTTCTGTTCATCGGTTCTTGGGATTTGCAAGGGGCAGGAATGGAACTGAGAAATGCTCAGTGAGTGTATGTTCAGTAAATGGGTGAATCATTGAGTGAGGGAGTGAGCAACTGCCTGCTACAAAAGTCTTTTTTCATCACTCATGTCTTTTAGGAGCCTCCTCTATCTGCAGGAGGGAGCGGATCTGGGGCATAACTCTTGGAGTCCTGTCCAAGAGAGGAATGCTGAGTGAGCAGAGGCTGTGAACCCTTCGCGTTCTCCTCCCATCCCCTCACACAGCTCCAGAGGGCTCTGAGAGTTTCTGCTAGGTTTGTTTCCTATGTTTCCCCTCATCTTTAATAGCGTTCCACTGAAACATCCCCTGCATTCACTACCTCTTGCTTTTCTACACTAACCCCCTGAATAAAGCAGGTGAAATAGCAAAGGAGACAGAAATCAATACAGCAATGGCAACAGCCAACTTCCACACACAACTAAATGTGTTATTTTTGTCTCAAATTTTCTATTTAATTAAATACTTTAAAAGATAGGTGTATATTTTATCATGCCCATTACGCAAGTGAGGCAACTGAATTAACAGAGAGGTTTAGTAACTTACCCAAGGTCACTGCTCTGGTAAATAGATCAGCTGAGATTTGAACCAGAAAGTTCACTCTAAAGACCATGCACTGACACACTATACCTTTTCTTTGGCACGTGTACGTGTGGGTTAACTTCACTGAAATAGAACATAAACACAGTCAAGGGCTTCCCTGGTGGGCCAGTGGCTAAGAATCTGCCTTGCAATGTAGGGGACACCGGTTTGATCCCTGGTCCAGGAGGATCCCATACACTGTGGAGCAACAAAGCCCGTGGGCCGCACCTGCTGAGCTACCGAAGCCCCACGTGCTCTAGAGCCTGTGCTCTGCAACAAGAGAAGCCACAGCAATGAGAAGCCCAGGCACCACAATGACATAGTCACTGTGACATAGCATAGTCACAAATAAATAAAAAAATTAAAAAACCCACCAAGTGCACAGATAAGTACATGACTCAGTGAATTTTCACAAAGTGAGCACACCTGTGTAAGAGCAGCCACCTCAAAGAACAGAACACTACCAGCACCCCCCACAAGAAGGTCCTAACATGCTCCACCCCAGTCTCTACTCCTTCCCCATCAAGGGAAACCACTCTTCTGAATTCTCTCATCGTTTCCTGGGGGGTTCTTTCTTGTCTATTTTAATCACTCTGTTTTTCAAGTATCATGGGGTCTGTTGCTAAAGTTAAACATATTCTATTTTGCAGGTGTGGAGCTGGGGGTGGTTGAGAGAACACACTCCCTAGATAAGAGAGATGATTGAGGGCGGGAAAGTTAGGGGGCTGTTCTCCAGCTGCCCTTGTTCTCTTTGCCAATGTGAGCTCTGCTCTTTTCTCTGTCCTCCTCCCCCAGGACTACATCTCCCAGCAGGCTGCGCTCTGACAGCTCTCGGATTTAAATAGGATTCTGGGCTGCGCTCAGAGCCAGGCTGTTGCTGAGCACCCAGGAGCGAGAAGAGCTGGAGGAGAGAGAAGCAGCAAGAAGCAGCCAAGAGTTGGAGCCAGACCAGGAGGAGCCTGAGCCAGAGTTGGAGTATAAGTTGCTCTTGCTGAAGCAGCAGCAACTAAAGAAGTTGAAAAGATGCTGGTTGTCTTGGGACTGCTCACCTCCTTCCTTTCTTTCCTGTATGTGACAGCTCCATCCATCAGGTTTGTCTTAATTCAGTAATTCATTGAATAGTTTACAAAGCCCTGAGTTGGGAGCCATGGAGCTTGTAAGTAGATGAGTTCTCAGCTGCTGAAGGGATGGAGGCCAAGGGAGAGAAAGTCAAGGCAGAAAAAGCATGAAGGAAGGAGGTGGTTCTGAGTACCATGGTGGAAAATAAGAAGGAAGCACCTGGGGAGAGGAGAGGCTGGTTTGAATTCTGAAGCTAGTGAAAGGCTGAATGGATGACTCTGTTAAGTAGCTTGAAAGCCATCTTATGGGGGAGCCCTTGCTCTTTCATTCTGCTCCCTTGGGTTCCTCTGAAGACCTCCCTTTCTTCAGTATCCCCAGTCAAGGTGGGCTTGCTGCATTACCATGGGTGGTCCTTACCAAGGGACTCGTTGTTAAGTACCAGGCATCTTGGGAAGGAAACAAACTCTCCCCACTTTGAAACTACTGACAAGTAATGTTTGGGGATGGCTATTTTGCTGTAAGATTTCTGGAGATGTCAGAGAAATGTGGGTTCTGAGTAAAGAATTTTTAAATTGCTGATGGTCAAGAAGGTTAAAGGGACCTATCAAGGACAAAGTATTACTCTAGGTCCTGGCAGAGAAACCTGGGTTCAGATTCCAGTTTTGCCACTGTTAGCAAGTGAACTTCTTCAAGCCTCAGCTTTCTCCATTGTAATATGGGGATAATAACTGAATGACTGAATTAAATTCCCTTGGAAATTGCCTAGCCTAGTGCTTGGCAGCTGGATGATGTTCAGATCATGTCAGGTCTGTTCCTTCCTGTCCTATTTTGGGGAACTTGTCAGGTCAACTCTATGTAAAAGAATGCTCTTTGCATAGAGGTCTGAGCAAGGGAGGTTTTTCTCTCTGTGCACTGACGGCTAGAATGAAATCTCTAATAAGATGGCAGAATATTCTGGCTCTCTTAAAACTGGCAAGGCAACCCAAGAGCCATGTTTACATATGGGACCCCTGGAGGTGCTGTTCATCAGTTACTCACCACTGATGCTTATTGAAGACCGAGGACTCAGGACCACTGATTCTACACATGCCCACCCCTCTCATGTTTGTGGCGCAGGTTAGAGGAGGAATCTGACCTCCGAGAACCTTTAGAGTTAAGTGCGAGATATTTTTGTTATCTAACAAGGAGGGTCTCCATTGGCTCTGGCTCAAGAGAATTGATTTTATTTGCTCTGATGATCATTTGTAGCTTCCGGGCACATGACCTCCCCACATGAGCTGATAAGCAGGAGACTGCCTTGCTCACTGGGACAATGCCCTCCCCTGAAGATTAGCTGCTTTAGGTCTCCTGACAACAATGCAAAGAAATTCCTCTTTGAGGGAGGGTGGGTTTTATGAATCTCCTTCTGGGGTTGGAAAAGATGGTGCATAAATGTTTTGTTTCCTTTGCCTATAGGAAGTTCTTTGCTGGCGGGGTTTGTAGAACAAATGTGCAGCTTTCTGGGAAGGTGGTGGTGATCACTGGCGCCAACACAGGCATTGGCAAGGAGACGGCCAGAGAGCTTTCTCGTAGAGGCAAGTCTTTCCCTTTCGTTTCCACAGGGCAGGGCCTCCTGCCTTTCTTGCTAGGAGCTCTGCTCACGTTCCCTTATCTTTCCTCCTGGGCTTGGAGGTTGTGGCCAGAAACTCAAGGATCCTGGGGTTCAAGTCCAGCTGGGACACCAACTTACTCTATGGCCTGAAACCTTCCTTCCTGCCTGCCCCTTCCTTATTATATAAAGTAAGGAAAACAGTGATGCCTACATATAATATTGGTCAAGTCAGTTATTTGAAAACGGGATCCTTAACCATGGTAAATATAAAACCAGTGTTGTAAAAATCAGGGTTCCCAGCCTGGGCTGAAGCTGATAGCAAGGAGAATCCAGAAGTGGCAACTCACTGTTTTAAGAATAGTGAGGGGGAATGCTCTGCCCACCAGCCCCAAACTCACTTACTAGACTCTTCTTCAGCCCAGATTCTGAACATGTAGTCCTCTGTTTTGGCCCCAGGAGCCCGAGTATACATTGCCTGTCGAGATGTACTGAAGGGGGAGTCTGCTGCCAGTGAAATCCGAGCTGATACAAAGAACTCCCAGGTGCTGGTACGGAAACTGGACCTATCTGATACCAAGTCCATCCGAGCCTTTGCTGAGGGCTTCCTGGCAGGTGAGGCCCTGGTATATCACTAGAAAGGCAGGAAGCTGGGTGTGGGTGTGGCTGCTCAACCCTGGACCCTCTCTGACTATAAAATCAGAAACATCATGGATCCCACTGGACAGGTTCTGCCGCATGAACTAGCAGGGCAGGGAACTGGCTCAGGGACAGTGGGTGGACAGGTTGGGCAGGATCCTTATCATTCTTTTGTGGATGTTGGAGGTGTCAGCTCCTTGTCTGGGCTTGCACCTTGACATCAAGGTGTGGCCCTGATGCCACGCTCTTCTTTGATGCTGAGAATCAGCCTTCTGGGGCCACAGGCACTAGAGGAAGTTCTGTTGCTGCTAATATTCTTCTGTATCTTGGAAAATGACCATCTCCCATCAAGGACAATGAAATCTGTGAAGGACAGTGACCATGTCTGTCTTATTTACCACTGTGCGCCCCGTGCCTAGCCCAGCCCCGAGTCAGTACTGAATACCCGTTTGCTGAATGAATGGATGAATGGTGTCCAGGAAGAAACAGCAACCAAAATTAGAAACCCAGTGACAGCGGTTACTGAATATCACTGAGATAGGCCCAAAGGCAAGGAACAAACACTCAGAAGTGGGACAGGCGGCTAACCACGTGGTCTCCTTGGCTGTGCTCCTTAGAGGAAAAGCAGCTTCATATTCTGATCAACAATGCAGGAGTGATGCTGTGCCCGTATTCCAAGACAGCTGATGGTTTTGAAACCCACTTGGGAGTCAACCACCTGGGTGAGTATCTTTGAGTGACTGAAGAGCAAGGCATACTGGTTTTTCCTTCATTATCTCTCTCCTAACCAGCGCAAAAAAGTGAGCTCCTCTTACCTACACCATTAAGAAACCCCCCAAATTAGGAGATACCAGGAAGAAGAATGTCATTCTTAAAGGGAACCATGGTAATGAAGACTTGCCAGGCAGGGCCAGATGTCGGGGTGCAGGGATCTTTGGCTGCGGGGGGTCAGTTACTGTAACAAGTAAACCAAGGGTTGGTCCATGGAGGAGGCAGAACTTTGAGACTTGAGGTATGAGAGAGGTCATGGTTCAGAGTTCAAGGCGATGGCTTTTGTGAGGGTATCAAGGAGCATGTTCTCTGACCATAAGTGTGTGTTATTTTCCCTGAATATTTCATCCATGTCCATGCCCACGGCTATGTGATCATAGCTACAGGGGAGATGTCGAAAGCTCGCAGTTTCCCCTGACTGGGGCAAGGGCAAAGGTACAAATAACTACAGATTACATCTGTGTTGCCTTATCTACAGTCCAGCTCTGGCCCTTGCCTTGAGGACTCAACTAACTCAGACTGACTGACCACTAGCGCTAAGTTGCTCATGGTATCAGCGTGTTCACACCCAGAAGATAGTGAGCTGGTGCTAAAGTCCTATCACACACCAGCTCTCACACCCAAGCCCAGGCTGCCAGTCCACTCTTACTTCTCCCCCACTGGCTCTCCTCACAGGTCACTTCCTTCTCACCCGCTTGCTCCTGGAGCGGCTGAAGGAGTCTGCTCCTGCACGGGTGGTGACCCTCTCGTCAGTGGTCCATCACGCCGGCAAGATTCGCTTCCATGATCTCCAGGGTGAGAAGTACTACAACCGGGGTTTCGCTTATTGCCACAGCAAGCTGGCCAATGTGCTCTTCACTCGCGAGTTGGCCAAGAGGCTCAAAGGTGAGTCTAGAGAAAGAGCCAGAGTTAAGACAGCAAAAGCATGGGCTCGGGTCAGTTTCGAGGTTGGCAGAAACTTCTGAAGTCAGAATGTCAAGCATGCTCATTTTAGAAGCAGCTCTGTGCATTAAGGAGAATGAGGTTATAAACAGAGTGAAAAATGAATGAGGTTGTAAAACAGAGTCTTCGCCCTTGGGAAGGACTGTTAAAATTGAACAGGGGTCAGGAAAACCTATAAACCTTATTATGTGTTTTGTCACATCTTATTGCGTTGGCCAAAAAGTTCTTTTGGGTTTTTCCATAACGTCTTATAGAAAAACCTGAAAGGACTTTTTGGTCAACCCAGTATTTCATATTTATCATCTCATCTGATTTTTAAAATAATTTTATTTATTTTTGACTGTGCTGGGTCTTCATTGCTGTGAGGGCTTTTCTCTAGTTGCAGAGAGTAGGGGCTACTCTCTAGTTGCAGTGTGCAGGCTTCTCATTGCGGTGGCTTCTTTTGTTGCAAAGCGTGGGTTCTAGTGCATGCAGGCTTCAGTAGCTGGGGCACATGGGCTCCGTAGTTGCGGCATCTGGGTTCTAGAGCACAGGATCAATAGTTGTGGTGCACAAGTCTAGTTGCTTCACAGCATAAAGGATCCTGCTGGATCAGGGATCGAACCTGTGTTTCCTGCATTGGCAGGCAGATTCTTTACCACTGAGCCATCAGGGAAGCCCTCATCTGATTTTTTTATGACAACCTCTTGCAACAGGCAGAATGGGTATTGTTTTTACTGTTTTATGCGTTCACACTGAGATTCAGAGAAGTGGCCGGCCCAAGATTATGCGGCAAATAAAGAATAAGGACTGGAACGTGGGGACTGAGATTTAAATCAGGTTGCTTCCTTCACTGGGCCTTCTGCTGAGGTTTACGTGGTGAGCTGAGCTACAGAGCGGCCACTCGCTGCCTGGAGTCAGGGTTTCAGATATTTGGGTCTGAGTTCTTACTCTACCACATGTAGAGCCACGTGTATATGCAGACATGTCCCTTTAATCTCCCTTGACTTCATCCCCTCAGCTGTAAGGGGAGGTGAGGCCACTCTTAATCCTATGATTCCGTGCTCCCCTAGAGTTTTTGTTGAGCTGTTGACTTTGATATCTTTGAATCTGGAGGACCATTTGCTCTAGTGAATAAGCCAGAGTTTGGGGGAAGGTATTTACTATCAGAATGCAGAAAGCAGAAGAATAGGGTAACTCTGTTCAATGTCATGTGGGGCCTGGGCAGGAGGGGAGCTTGGGGGAGAATGGATACATGTATATGTATGGCTGAGTTCCTTTGCTGTCCATCTGAAACTATCACAACACTGTTAATCACCTATACTCCAATATAAAATAAAAAGTTAAAAAGTACTAATAATGACAACAAAAATTGAGAGTTTGTGTGTGCCGTGTACTAGTGATGTCTTTACTCATTTAATACAATATTCCTATGAGGAAATGCTATTATGTTTCCCCTCCCTACAAAGGAAGAAATGAGCACAGATATCTTAAGAAACTTGCCCAAGCAGGGCATATTGTTCCTAAATGAGACAGGATTCAAATCCAGGCAGCTTGGAAGTCCGTGCTCTTTGCTCTACATCGGGGTTCAGACCTTAGCTCTGCAGCCTGCTAGATGGGGCCTTGGGCAACTTCCTTAACTTGTCTGATGAGAACTCAGTTTCCTTAGTTATAAATGGCCTTCTTAGTATTGCTTACCTCATGAACCTCTTTGAGAGTCAAATGAGATAGCATGTAAAACATGTAGCACAACCCTTGTATGTAATAAATACTGAAGACAGTAGAGGTAGCAGGCGTGTCTTAGGGGCCTATCAGTAGCCCTCATCATATCCATCAACACCCCTCAACCTATATACTTCATCAAATGTGCTTGCCTGGCAAATGCAGTTTACAACAAGATCCTAGCTTCCTACCTTCTAACAGAATTGTTACCCCTGAGACCCTCCAATAGAAATTCCAAAGATACCATTTAAGCCAAAGATTAAGATGACGCTGAAACAGGGACTTCCCTGCCGGTCCAGGGACTTCATCTTCCAGTGCAGGCGGTATGTATCTGATTGCTGGTTGGGAGCTCAGGTTTCATAGGCCACGTGGCCCGAACACCAAAACATAAACAGAGTCAATATTGTAACAAATTAAACAAAAGACTTTAAAAAATGGTCCACATAAAAGAATCTTAAAAAAGAAAAGATGACACTGAAATAGAAGGACCGTCAACCAAGCATTCCATCCGGTGCATAGAATGCTGAGAAAGTTATAGATCTTTCTGGATAACCTCAGTGAATTAATTGTGAGATTCTACCTGGCGGCACCGCCACCACCACCTGGCTAGAAGTGGTGTCTTTATAACACAGGGGTTCCCAAGGCCCTTCTTGTCACTTGTGCGTGTTGGTGCAGGAGGTGATCTGTTTCCTGGCCTGGGAGTGTGTCTCTGGTCTAACTGTGCCCTCTTTGCCCTAGGCACGGGGGTCACCACCTACGCGGTGCACCCAGGCATCGTCCGCTCCGAGCTGGTCCGACACTCCTTCCTGCTGTGCCTGCTTTGGCGGCTCTTCTCCCCCTTCCTCAAGACGACGTGGGAGGGGGCCCAGACCAGCCTGCACTGTGCGCTGGCTGAGGGCCTGGAGCCTCTGAGCGGCAAGTACTTCAGGTGTGTGGCAGCTGTGTGCCTGATGGGGGAATCCAGATTCCGGTTGGGCCAGTAAACCAAGTGCTTTTTCTTTTTAAAGGAAGCTTAGATTTGATACATAGGCTTGCCTGGTGGCTCAGTGGTAAAGAACCTGCCTGCCAATGCAGGAAATGTAGTTTCAATCCCCAGGCCAGGAAGATTCCCTGGAGAAGGAAATGGCAACCCACTCCAGTATTCTGGCCTGGAAAATCCCATGGAGCCTGGCAGGCTACAGTCCATGGGGGTCTCAACAGAGTCAGCCATGACTTAGCGACTGAACAGCTTTGAAACATTGCAAGAACTGGTTTCAACAACAACAATAAGAGTTGGTTTCATGGCTCTGTTTGAAACCTGTGTGCCACATTTGCAGATAAACCTTTGCAGAGCCTTTTTCTTTTCCTTGAAGCTTTTGGCTGACTTCCTTCATGAATTTTTAAATAGCACATAGCACAAAGCTCCAGGGCAAAGCCACTGCTTCCCGGTGTGAACTCTGTCTCCCAAAGATGCCAAGATTGGCATTAACTGATGGAATGTAAGAATAGACATTTTGTTGTCTACTAGATGAGCTAGCCTGGGGTCTAATCACCACCAGATTTCAAAGGACTGGTGAGCAGAAGTGACATTCTGTGGTATCTGCAGCCACTGCAAAGTGACATGAACACGTTACTATGCTATGCATTTGTTTTTAAAACATTTTATACTGTATATAAGATAGATAACCAACAGGGACCTATTATATAGCACAGGGAAAGCTACTCAGTATTCTGTGATAACGTTTATGAGAGAAGAACCTAAAAAAGAATGAAGATATTACATGTCTAACTGAATCACTTTGCTGCATACCTGTACGTAACACAACACTGTAAATCAACTGTAAGTCAACTGTAATCAACTGTAAATCAACTGTAATCACAACACAACACTGTAAATCAACTCGACACCAAGAAAATTAAAAATTTTTAAATAAAAAACCCAATATACAATACAAAACCCAAAATATTTTAAAATTGCATTTTAGTACAGTTAGTTTCTTTTTTATCTAATATATTTTATACATTTAGAAATCTGTTCCAAGAGGAGGACGTAAACTTTTCCGGACTGCCCATTTTCACTCCTGGATATTCACTCTCTTTCTCTGCCCTCCAGTGACTGCAAGAAGACCTGGGTGTCGCCCAGGGCCCGGAATAACAAAACGGCTGAGCGCCTGTGGAATGTCAGTTGTGAGCTTCTGGGAATCCAGTGGGAGTAGATCTGGTGGAAGAGGCACGGTCGTATCAGACCAAGTCCACACCATGAGAGACGGGGACCAAGGAGAAAGCCTACCCTGCAGTCTTGTCCTGGCAGGCTGCTCTAGTGAACCCTGGCCTGCTCCGATACTCCTGACCCTTCTAGAAATCTTTGCACATCCAACCCTCTCATGAGGCTGGCTCATGGCATAAGACGGTCACACCTACAGAGCTCTCTTTTCCAAGACTTACAGAGTCGACCACCCTCTTGAGCCAGGAGAATGGGGTGGTTGCCAGGCTGGGCATGAGGATGGCAGAAGAACTTGGGAAACTGGGTCAGTTTCCTCATCAAGAACAGAAATGCCAGTTAGCACACTCAGCTGAGGTGATGAACATCAGTGTTACATCTTTCTATGATCTTTAGGCTCAAAGACCCTTGACTGATCTCTTTCCTCTTTGTAATGCTAGTCTGGAGTCTGGACCAACTCAGGAGGATCTTGGCTCAACCTTGGCTGACTTTATTTCCTTCCTCTGAGCATCCTGGAGCCACAGTGTGAAGGCTCCTGTGTAAAGGCATGGGAGCCTGTTTTCTGTTTCCAATAGTTTTTTTTTTTTTTAATTAAAAACAATTTTTTCAGCTCCACTGAGATATAATTGACATATAACATTGTATAAGTTTGGACCTTCCCATTTTCAATCATGTAGATGGTTTCTTTTTCTAAAGAGTTGCCTTTGCCTCAATTTTAGAGAAAATAAAGACTGCGTATTCATCTTATTGCCTTATTTATTCTCTCAGGGTAGCAAGGGAGAAATGAAACCAAGTTCAATGGGTAGTATTTCACTTTCTCACCCACTGACCCATAATCTTGTTATAATACATCCTCTAGGTACAGAATAAGATGGTTCAGTTGGATGTTTTCTCAAATTTCTTCCAGCTCTCACATTTGACTATCTAAGAAGTGGTAGGAGTGAATTAAATTATACAGATGCTGAGCTTCACTATAGATCAAGGTCAGAGGCAGTAGAGGACTTCATTTAATTTGATACATAAAGACAGAAAAATCAAGATCTGATAAACCTGCTAATTAAAACCATAGCTCTCTTCTCTTCTGGCCTCCCTGTTCTCATCTACTGTGGCTCTGGGTGACCTGCTCCTTGCCTTAAGTGCTGAAGGTCTCCAAGAAGAGACAGAGAGATGCCAAATTTTTAAGTCAATTGACCCAAGAAGTTATGTTATTGCTTCCAGTGTGAATGTATCCAAAGGGCATATGGTGACAAAATTGCCCATTCTTTCCATTGCAGGCAGATTTAAAAAACAGACAAGCAGGACTTCCCTGCTGGGCCAGTGGTTAAGAATCCACTTGCCAATGCAGGGGACATGGGTTCAATCCCTGGTCCCAGAAGATTCCACATGATGTGGAGCAACAATTCCACATGATGTGCCCCAGATATGGAGCCCATGCCCTAAAGCTGGTACTCCACAACAAGAGAACCCACCGTAATGAAAAGACTGCACATCGCAGAGAAGAACAGCTCCCACTGGCTTCAACTAGAGAAAGTTTGCATGCAGCAAAAAAGACCCAGTGCAGTCAAAAATAAATAAAATAAATTAAAAAAAAAACAAGGAAACAAAAAACCATTTTACTAAGGAAGTTTGCAAATAGATGAAAGTAAAGCAAATAGTGGAGTTCCCTGGTGGCTCTGTGGTAAAGAATCTGCCTGCCAATGCAGGAGACGCAGGTTCGATACCTGGGTTGGGAAGATCCCCTGGAGAAGGAATTGGCAATCCACTCTAGTATTCTTGCCTGGAAAATCCCATGGACAGAGGAGCCTGGTGGGCTATAGCCCCTGGGGTTGCAAAGAGCTGGACACAACTGAGTGACTAAACAACAATGAAGCAAATAGTTTTGTGAATCTCCAGGTACCTACCTATCATCCAGCTTTAACAATGTTAACATTTTGTCAATCCTATCTCATCTATGTCCCTCTTGACATTTTTTGGTGCCAGGGGTAGGGGTTGGGGGAGAGTTGGGTAGATATTTTAAATCACATACTGAGGCTTAGTTGCTCAGTGGTGTCTGGCTCTGTGTGACCCCATGGACTGTAACCCGTCAGGCTTCTCTGTTCATGAGATTCTCCAGGCAAGAATAGTGGAGTGTGTTGCCATGCCCTCCTCCAGGGGATTTTCCTGATCCAGGGATCGAACCCAGGTCTCCTGCATTGCAGGCAGATTCTTTACCGCCACCAGGGAAGCCCTTTAAAGCACATTCCAGACATCAAATATTCACCCATAAAGACTGTAATGTGCTTATCTCCATAACCTCCGTGTTTTACAAAGCCTCAATACCATTATCACTCCTAACAACATTAACAATACCTCAATATCATTTATTAATAATACTCTGAGTTTCAGTTCCCCTGGTTGTCTCACAGATGTCTTTTTACTGTGGGTTTTTTCAAATCAGGGAAAGAGAAATGGTCCTTCTGAAGAAAGAGGAAGCTTTGCTTTGCAGGAGCCCCAGCAGGTCTGCCTGTGCTTCACTGGCTGGGAGGAATACTGGTTTCCCTCCTGGACTCATCACTAGGCTAGGGATGAGCTATGTTCATTCCATTTAGTTCAGTTGCTCAGTGTGTCCGACTCTTTGTAACCCCATAAACTGCAGCATGCCAGGCCTCCCTGTCCATCACCAACTCCCAGAGTTTATTCAAACTTATGTCCATTGAGTCGGTGATGCCATCCAACCATCTCATCCTCTGTCATCCCCTTCTCCTCCTGCCTTCAACCTTTCCCAGCATCAGGGTCTTTTTCAAATCAGATCTTCCCATCGGGTGGCCAAAGTATCAGAGTTTCAGCTTCAGCGTGAGTCCCTCCAATGAATATTCAGGACTGATTTCCCTTAGGATGGACTAGTTGAATCTCCTTGCTTTCCAAGGGACTCTCAAGACTCCTCTCCAACACCACAGTTTGAAAACATCAATTCTTCGGCGTTCAGCTTTCTTTATAGTCCAACTCTCACATCCATACATGACTACTGGAAAAACCATAGACTTGACTAGACGGACCTTTGTTGACAAAGTAATATCTCTGCTTTTTAATATGCTGTCTAGGTTGGTCATAACTTTACTTCCAAGGAGTAAGTGTCTTTTAATTTCATGGCAGCAATCACCACCTGCAGTGATTTTGGAGCCCCCCAAAATAAAGTCTGCCACTGTTTCCACTGTTTCCCCATCTATTTGCCATGAAGTGATGGGACCAGATGCCATGATCTTAGTTTTCTGAATGTTGAGCTTTAAACCAACTTTTTCACTCTCCTCTTTCACTTTCATCAAGAGGCTCTTTAGTTCTTCTTCATTTTCTGCCATAAGGGTGGTGTTGTCTGCATATCTGAGGTTATTGATAGTTATCCTGGCAATCTTGATTCCAGCTTGTGCTTCATCCAGCCCAGCATTTCTCATGATGTACTCAGCATATAAGTTAAATAAACAGGGTGATAATATATACAGCCTTGACATACTTCTTTTCCTATTTGGAACCAGTCTAGTGTTCCATGTCCAGTTCTAACTGTTGCTTCCTGACCTGCATACAGGTTTCTCAAGAGGCAGGTCAGGTGGTCTGGTATTCTCATCTCTTTCAGAATTTTCCAGTTTGTTGTGATCCACACAGTCAAAGGCTTTGACATAGTCAGTAAAGCAGAAATAGATGTTTTTCTGAAACTCTCTTGCTTTTTCGATGATCCAGCAGATGTTGGCAATTTGATCTCTGGTTCCTCTGCCTTTTCTAAATCCAGCTTGAACATCTGGAAGTTCTCGGTTCACGTATTGCTGAAGCCTGGCTTGGAGAATTTTGAGCATTACTTTACTAGCATGTGAGGTGAGTGCAATTGTGTGGTAGTTTGAGCATTCTTTGGGATTGCCTTTCTTAGGGATTGGAATGAAAAGTGACCTTTTCCAGTCCTGTGGCCACTGCTGAGTTTTCCAAATTTGCTGGCATATTGAGTGCAGCACTTTCACAGCATCATCTTTCAGGATTTGAAATAGCTCAACTGGAATTCCATCACCTCCACTAGCTTTGTTCGTAGTGATGCTTCCTAAGGCCCACTTGACTTCGCATTCCAGGATGTCTGGCTCTAGATGAGGGATCACACCACTGTGATTATCTGGGTCTTGAAGATCTTTTTTGTATAGTTCTGTGTATTCTTGTCACCTCTTCTTAATATCTTCTGCTTCTGTTAGGTCCGTACCATTTCTGTCCTTTATTGAACCCATGTTTGCAGGAAATGTTAGGCTACTCACCATCCACCCCTGGAGCCAGTGTCCACTCCACCTCACCCCACCCCACCTCACCCGTGGGGAAGAATAGTAGTTCACAGAAAGTCCTTATATTAATTAGGATTAGCTATCCTCACAAGAACCCCCTGGGGTAGGAACTATTATTATCTCCATGTTTTACTAATGAGGCACAGAGACGTTAAGCAGCTTGCCAAAGTTCGCACAACTGGTAAGTGGTAGAGTGGGCCCAGATAGTCCATCTCTAGAACCTGGAATCTTAACAAGTGGAGGAAGCAACAAAGTCCCTCAAGGAAAAACCTAGGACTGGGAATGAACAAAGGGGCAGGGTAGAGAATGCTGGGGAAACAACCAATGTATGTTCACTACTGGGACCTATAATCTCTGCCTTATAGGCTATTGGGTCCAGTGGAAAATGCTTAGTGAAGAATGAAGGGGAAAAGAGGAGAGAGACAAAAAACAACAGGAAAAGACCATGCAAGGGTGGGAGACAGGGCTGGCAGAGAGCACGCCAGGCACTGATGATCCTGGATGCCTCCTCTGGGCTGGAGGAACACACATAAATCAGAAACCAGGGGCGCGGAATGTGGAAGCAAGCGGGCAGGGCTGCTTTTGGGGACAGTTATAGCCGGGAGGGCGAGAGCCACACCTGGGTGTTCCCGTGAGTGTGAAGCAGTGCAGTAGAAACACTAAGGCAAGAGGGGTGAGCTTGGGGCCTTTATGCACATCAGAGGGGGCTGGCTGTAAACGGAAGAAGCAAACCCGTGCAAGAGCTGCAAGGCTTTGACGCCAGCTACCATATCTGGGCAACACACTGGCATTGATCTTGGCCTAGTGCACGCATGCGCAATCATGTCCGACTCTGTGCAACCCTATGGACTCTAGCCCACCAGGCCCCTCTGTCCATGGGATTTTCCAGGCAAGAATACTGGAGTGGATTGCCATTTCCTTCTCCAGGAGATCTTCCCGATCCAGAGGATCGAACCCGTGTCTCCTGCACTGACAGGCAGATTCTTTACCACCAAGCCACCGGGGACTATGGTTCTGGAATAAACTCACTCACAGGCTGGGTTCCTCCACTTTCACACATAGTTGTTTTAAACAAACCTATGGTTGCCAAGGGCTTCTCTCATAGCTTAGTTGATAAAGAATCTCCCTTCTGTGCAGGGGACCCAGGTTCGATTCCTGGGTCAGGAAGATCCCCCTAGAGAAGGAAATTCAACCCACTCCAGATTTCTTGCCTAGAGAATCTCATGGACAGAGGAGCCTGGCAGGCTACAGTCCATGGGGTTGCAAGAGTCGGACATGACTAGTGACTAAACCACCACCATGGTTGCCAAAGGGAAAAGGGGAGGGAGAGGGACAAATTAAGAGTGTGGAATTAATGTACATATACCACTATACATAAAACAGGCTTCCCTGGTGGCTCAGATGGTAAAGAATCTGCCTGCAATGTGGGAGATCTGGGTTTGATCCCTGAGTTGGGAAGATCCCCTGGAGGAGGGCATGGCAACCCACTCCAGTATTCCTGCCTGGAGAATCCCTGTGGACAGAGGAGCCTGGTGGGCTACTGTTCATGGGGTTGCAAAGAGTTGGACACTACTGAAGCGACTAAGCACAGCATATATAAAAAACAGAGAAACAACAGAGATTTTCTGTATATCACAGGGCACTATATTTAATGTCTTGTAATAGCCTCTACTGGAAAAGAATCTGAAGCTGGACACCCAAACCTAACCAACATTTTAAATCAACTATAGTTTAATAAATAGAATTAAAAAATAAAACCAAATGCAAAACCAAATAAAAAATAAAACCAAATAAACCAAATGTTTATTAAAGTGGAATCTTCTCTCTATAGAACATATTTTTCAGAGATCAGAATGCTAACCCATTCAAAAGATTGTTCTTTAGAACCTTACAGTATGTGTGTGTGTTTGGAATCCTTTGGGCTATTACATTTTATACTTTTTTTGTGTTTGGCAGACTTTTTGCTGGTACAGTTGGCTTAACAAAGGTTATCCAATTCTTGCGTGCTAAGTCAGTTGTGTCCGACTCTTTGCGATCCCATGAACTGGAGCCTTCCAGGCTCCTCTGTCCATGGGATTCTCCAGGTAAGAATACTGGAGTGGGTTGCCATTTCCTACTCCAGTCTGATTCTTGACTTGTGTCAAATACCTAAAATCTGAAAAACCTCTTTGTATGTTCTCTGAGACTCACAGGCTTCCCCCGTGGCTCAGATGGTGAAGAATCTGCCTGTAGTGCCAAAGACCCAGTTTCAGTCCCTGGCTTGGAAAGATCCCCTGGAGGAGGGAATGGCAACTCAATCCAGTATTATTGCCTGGAAGACCCCATGGACAGAGGAGCCTGGCGGGGTACAGTTCATGGGATCGCAAAGAGTTGGACACAACTGAGCAACTAACACTGTAAGAGACTCAGAGAGCTTGGGACCAATTGCTGGGGGCAGGCTGCTGATAATCTTAGTCTAGAGTACAGGGCCTGGGGCATAGCAACCGAATGGGGCCTAGGACTCAGGGCCAAGACAGAAGCTTGAACATAGAATCCTCAGGGTCTATAAATGCTAGAAGCAGCACATCTAATTTGGGGAGGCAGATGTAAGCAATTTGAGTGGGACTCTGACATCCAAGAGGGAGGGACTCATCTCCCCCACAGCCTAATAATCTTAGGAACTTTGTGGGCTGAGGGTTGAGGGTCATGATATTTGTTGGAGAAATCCATCCCCTTGAATTCTAGGGTGGGGATTGGGGAGAGTGCATTCCCTACATTATCACCTAACCCTGGTCTCTGGAAAACACAGAAATTGCCCCAATCCTACTTCCCTTATCATAACTCCCATACTGTAGATCCCCTTACTTCCTGAAGAGTGACTCAACCAGAGCATTCCCCCTTTTCCGCCATCCTCGGCAAGTGGCACAGCTCAGCCAGCCCAAGGTGGTTCAGGCTGGGGTGGTTACTCCTGACCACAGTGCTACACAGCTTCTCATTGAAAGAAGTCTGCGAAATATTATTTGGCCAGGGAAGATATTTTAAATCAGAACTTTTCTCTCCCATCCTATCAGTGGGTGCATTAATACCTAACAGTAGTGATGCCAACTATGGGAGAGCTGAGAAGAAAAGAAGGCAAAAAAGAGAAAAAAGAAAGAAAAGAAAAGAGGCGTGGGTATTGATTTCACGGGTTGTTGGTATTTTTCGGCTACTGTTTCCCTTGTTCAGATTCTAGTCTCCATCACTGCTTACGGCTTTAGTCTCCCATGAGACTCAGCCTCCCTCAGCGTTTGATCCTCTTTTGGAAGCCTCTCATGCTCAGGCTTCATTACGTCTCTGTGTGACTTTCTGCCCAAAAATGTTGTCTTCTCTGTTCAGCCTGGGCAAGGAACAAGTACCAACCTTGAACTCTTGTTAATGTTTCCAGAAGAGACTTGCCCCACATTCACCGCCACACAAGGGAAAGGCCTTGGCCCAACAGAAACAAGGCTGGGGCATCTGGTGGCTGAGTCACCCTCATCTACCATCTCATCTCTGCGCCTTAGCTTCTTCTGTGACCACAGAGTCATTTCCCTTCCATTTCGCTTGTGCTATGGGTATGCCTTCCTGCCTGGCAGACTGCCTCTTAGCATATAGGAGACAAAATCAAAGATAAGGGCCCAGGGATGACAGTCACTGCGGATCTCTCTGCTCCTTGGTGCCTCTCCAGCCGCCCAAGGTCACGGCCTTCACTGTTCTTCATTTCTGTTATGCTCTGAGATGCTCAGCTAGCCTAGCCCAGGTGAGGAACAATCTTTCCCTTTGGCTCTGCTGAGACTGGCTTAAATTTCTAAAAATTAAAACTTGTCCGAGACACTAAAGAGAAAGGAAATCAGAGACATATGAAAGTCGAGAAGCAAACAGCCCCAGAGCACAGGTTACCTAAGGGATGACTAGCTGCCTCACATCACCTTTGTTGGCACTTTGTCCTTTTCCGAGTCAAGTCTGTGCCATGTGTCACCATGCCTCCAGGCCCTGGAGGATCCACCTGTGTGTTTGGCCTCTTACAGGATACACACCCACTTTGAGAAATCGTAGGCAAAAAAAACAAAGCATGGAATACCTTCCTCATAAATTCAAGGAAGGACTGAAACTGGAAGGTGGGAAAAGGCAGGGATAGATTTCAGAAACAACTAGAACTCAAGCATCAGAATCACAACTCTCCTATCCTGGGCCTTTCTTTGGATGTGGGCATCAGAGCAAGTGGCAAGACACTGGTCTGTTGAAAACTCTCAAGCTTTATACCTTGTGGTTTTTACCATTGGAGAGGCACTGTAGCTACTTTTTATTTTTAGTATCTAATGAATCTCAGGTTTGGCTAGGAAGCATTCGGCTATGGTAAGGGAGGGAAGAATCATGTGAGAATGTGATGGCTATAGATGTTGCATTTCAAATTAGGGAGAAAAGCATGGACTGTTTAATATATGGTGCTGAACAAACAGTTCTCCAAGTGAAAACATAGGGTTAGAGTTCCTGTCTCACACCATTCTAAAAACAGGTATACTAGAGGGATTAAAAAAAATGTATTAGAGGAAAATATAGGAATATATCTTAAAGATCTCAGAAGAGGGAAGGTCTTTTTGAAACATGAAAAGCAAGAAGCATACAGGAAAAGAGGGATATACCTAAAAAACACGCCAAAAGTTAAGTCAAAAATCAAGTGATGTTGATGAGTATACTTGTAATTCAGGTCAAGTATCCTGGGAGATTGACTTTGAGATGGACATTGGTGCACAGGGATTTTGTGGCGATTTCTCTTGGGATCAGTGTCTATGGGGGAGGGATGCTACTAGGGTTGGGCAAAAGGGGAGTGGAACTGTGGGGCAGTCCTGATCCCACAGGGAGTGCTGGAACTGAGTTGTCCTGAATTGAGCGGAGGAGGTTGACCCCCTCCCCACCGGGTGTGGGCAGTGTCCAGGAAGGGGGCATGACCTGGGTGAGGGCTCTCTGTTTGGTGAAGGCACAGTCTAGAGAGAGACTCGGCTGTGAACTCTCAGCTGTGCTCCCAGCATCTAGGGGGATGGAGGCTTTGTTTCCTTTTTGTTTCTGTTTATTTATTTATTTTTGGTGGTGCTGGGTCTTCCTTGCTGCACTTGGGCTACTCTCTAGTTGTGGTGCCAGGGTTCTCCCTGTGGTGGCTTCTCCTGTTGGGGAGCACAGGCTCCAGGGCTTGAGGGATCAGTATTTGTGGCGCATGGGCTTAGTTACCCTGTGGCATGTGATTATCTTCCTGGACTAGGGATCGAACCTGTGTCCCTTGCATTGGCAGGTAGATTCTTAACCACTGGACCATCAGGGAAGTCCAGGTCTTCATGTCTGAAATGAAGTCTCTGGTTGGCACCCCACAGCATCTACTGTACTGATACATAGGTCAGAGAAAAGAGTAGCACTCATTTAAAGAAATTTTACTTGTAAAATAGGACATAGTACCCAACAGACCACTTTGCAAAAGATATTACTAGGAAATTTGCAGAAGAAATAAAAATGGTCTATACACTTTAGTACTAATCAGGGAACTACAAATCAAAACAAGATGCCATAATGTAATTTTTCAGTCATCAGATTGTCAAAAATTAGACTGCTTAACAAATTTTGGCAAAAGTCTAGGAAATAGATATTTTCATATACTGTTTGTATGAGCCGAAGAACTGGAGAAGCCAATGCTACTCAGAGATTTACTTCTTACAATCTTCAACAACACTACTTGTAGTTATTTTTTATAAGTACTAAAAATAAATACTAACATTATAACACATAAACATTATTCCTTATGTGTAAAGAGGCATTGTTTGTACTAGAAAAGAATTGGAAACAACCAAAAGTCCATCAGCTGGGGAAAACTAAATGATCTTTGGTGTAATCACACAATGAATTAGTACACCTGCATTTGGGATAATTACTCCCAAAAGTAATCGCGCACACACACATACACATACACTATATATATATGTATATATTCATATAAATTGATGAGTTGCAGAAAGATGAATATGTGCAGGTGATAAGATTCATATTAAAAAATTATACACACATGTAACATGATATCATATATCTTTTATGGGTACATATATAAGTATACAAAGGCATAGGAAAAGGTCTAAAACCAAATGCAGTGAACACACAAGAGAAATTACTCTTTAAGTCTTATGGAAAATAATATTTCAATTTAAAAAAGAATATTTTCATATTTTATTTGGAAATTAAAAATTAGTAGTTTCAGCAGATGCTGTTGGCTACTGCTGTCACTGTGACCCTGATTAACCTATCGCAGTGTTCTCAGCCCTGAAAAGTGAAAGTGAAGTCACTTAGTTGTGTCCGACTCTTGAGCAACATTATGGACTGTAGCCCACCACGCTCCTTCGTCCTTGGGATTTCCCAGGCAAGAATACTGGAGTGAGTTGCCATTTGCTTCTCCAGGGCATCTTCCCTACCTAGGGATCAAACCCAGGCCTAACTGCATTTTATTTTTTTTTTAAATGTTTATTTAACTGATCTGGGTCTAAATTGCAGCATGTGGGATGTAGTTCTCTGACCAGCGATCAAACCTGGAGCCCCCTGTGTTGGGAGTGCAGAGTCTTAGCCACTGGACCACCAGAGAAGCCCCACCCCTAGCTGTATTTTATAACATATAAAGTGCCAATACCTGGGGCTGTGAACTGCTGCTCCAAGACAATCATGGTGAGCACATTTCTCTTGCAAGTGATTGTGAAAACCATATGTACCTCAATCATGGGATGTGGAAGCTTCTGGGAGACACCTTCCTCATTGATCAAAAAGTGAGACACAGAAAGAAATTTTCTGTCTTTTTCTGCTAGACATTGTCATGGCCGAATGTTACATCTCAGTCTATGACAATTACGTTGAGTCATAAGTGGAGCTGAGTGATGACCTTAAGAGGTGAGATGGGGAGGGTGGGAAGGAAGCTTGGGAGGGAGGGGATGTACATAGAGCTGATTCATATTGTTGTTCAGCAGAAGCTAATACAACATTGTAAAGCAATTATCCTCTAATTAAAAATTTTTTAAAATGTATAATTTGAAAAAAATAAGTGGATTTGAGTTGGCCCAAAGACCAAGCTCACATGCTGAAGATAGTAGAGGGAAAGAAAAAAAGAAGCTGAGTAGCTGACAGTAAAGTAATAAGTCACTAAATTAGCCAAGATTGGAGTGCCATCTGTTGTGACTTGTTACAAAACACCATAAATTGTCTTCATTATTGAAGTCTATGTCCTAACTGACACTATAGTGTTATGTCGAGCCATATAAAATTGCTGACAATAAAAGTGTTAGTTGCTCAGTTATGTCCTACTCTTTTGTGACCCCATGGACTGTAGCCCACCAGACTCCTCTGTCCGTGGAATTCTTCAGGCAAGAATACTGGAGTGGGTAGCCATTCCCTTCTCCAGGGGCTCTTCTCAATCCAGTGATAGAACCCAGGTCCCCTGGATTGCTGACAGATACTTTACCATCTGAGCTACCAGGGAAGCCCCAAATTGCTGATATTCTATCCTTTTTAACCCACTCTTTTCCATCGTCACTGCTGATCTAAGGCAGGTGCCTCCCTGGGTTACTTTTATCACCTTTGATTTCCTATGTTTCATTGTAGTTTTCTCCACTCCAAAGATCTGTCATCTTTCATTGATTTTAGTATCCACAGTGATAATTATCTAACATCCTCATACAGAACCTTAATAGCTCTGTTTTCCTTTCACAGGTATTCATCCAAGTTTTAATCTGTATGAAAAATCTATTATTTCTATATGATATCTTTTAGCCAAAATAATCACAGAGAAGATTATAGAACATCATGTACAATTTATTCTGATAGAAGGAGTAGATTAGCTGTTGTAACAAACAATGCTAAATGTTGGCAGCTTAATGCAAAAAAGTTGATTTCTTGCTCATAGTCCGATGTGGGGATGTGAGTGGGAGGGTGGCTCTGCTCCACATGGCTTTCATCTCAACACAATCATGAATTACGTTGCTGTAATCATTGAATATTTTGCATTCTAATGGCAGTAGTTATTTAACTGAAGGATTAAAAAAATACAAAATATACTTGTATTCAAAATATGTGCAATTTAAATACATTTCCATAAAATGTAAATTGAAGTAAAAAATTTAAATGTCAGTTTATTTTCTAAAATATTTAAATTAACTATTAAAATTAAAGACAAAATACATTATCACTGTGAATATCAACCTTTTAAATCAAAATTTTGTAAATAAAGCTAAATTTTTGTCTTTAAAAATTTAAATATTTCTATGAATTTTTATGAAAATAAAACTATTCACAATTCTAATGTTCAATGTCCATTTAGTTGCCACTGTAAATCGTGGCTATCATACTTCATGCATGTTTCCTCTACACTGACATGTCTATCAGTTTAAAAGTAATATAAATTGATTATTATTTAGCCTCTATTATACCAGTGTTGCGAACACATGTGTATTAGAATATGGAGAGATGAGAAAATAGACACTCAGCACTACTGAAAATGATACCTATTTTTATGCAAGTGTTCATTATAATCATGCTGAGAAAGAATTTGACAAGTTAATTAATTTGTCTTGTCCCCAGTTGCTTCCTCTATTCAAATTCTTCCTGCACTCAGAAGTAACAGCACAATCTACACACATTCAGAACATTTGGATGTAGTCAAGATGTATTTTCCTGGGGCTTAAACAGTGCTTGTCATGGGAGCCGATGTCTAGGGTATCAGGTAGTATATAATGTCAGAACTGAACACTAAGAGCCTCAGTAAACAGATGTCCACATATTCTTATATACATTTTTTTTTTGGTATATGGTTGTGAAATGTAGGGCTTTTAAAAGTGCATGACTGAGAAAAAGAGCCCTTCCATACTGTAGTCCTGACATGGGTGTTAGACCCTGGCAATTCCCAGAAAAGAGGCTCCTTTCCTGTGCCAGGGCACATGTCTATCTTGGAGTTTTAATGTTGATCTGGCATGAAAGAAAGATTGAATATTTACTGAACACAATAGAATTCGGCCTCATAAGGTTTCTGAGATAGTATGATTAGAGAGCAACTATCACAACTCACATAACAACATGGTACTATAGGAAGACCAAGTGAAGAGTGTGATGATTGTGGGTATACATGGGCTGCCCAAAGCACTAGTATTTGAAAGTGTCCACTCAGACTCAGTTCTCTGGTATCCTCTGCACTGTCCTGTTCCTCCAACCCTTTCATCTCCCATTCCCATGACAAGAACCACCCCTGGGCACTTTGTCATCACATGAATATCTTAACTTTCAACATCCCACTCCAACCACAACCTTCTACTCCTCCAACTTTCCCCTGCCAATTCCATGTCCCATTATCACCGTCTCTGGCAAAGGCTAGAAGAATACAGCTGTCTGATTTCTACATGCCAAGAGTGCTGCTGGAGAAAATAATTCAGCCCGGCAGACTGGAGCCACTATTAGTCACTGGTCCTCAAGGTCATCTTGGCTTTCAGTGCTACCAGATCATCTGTTCTTCCACAGTCAAGGATGGATCCAGAGATGCTTATAAGTTCATGGGATCATCTTTAAAAGTTCAGTTCAGTTCAGTCACTCAGTTCTGTTTGACTCTTTGTGACCCATGGACTGCAGCACGCCAGGCCTCCCTGTCCATCACCAACTCCCGGAGTTTACCCAAACTCATGTCCATTGAGTCTGTGATGCCATCCAACCATCTCATCCTCTGTCGTCCCCTTTTCCTCCTGCCCTCAATCTTTCCCAGCATCAGGATCTTTTCAAAGGAGTCAACTCTTTGCATCAGGTGGCCAAAGCATTGGAGTTTCAGCTTCAACATCAGTCCTTCCAGTGAACACCAGGGCTGATCTCCTTTAGGATGGACTGGTTGGATCTCCCTGCAGTCCAAGGGACTCTCAGGAGTCTTCTCCAACATCACAGTTCAAAAGCATCAATTCTTCGGCACTCAGCTTTCTTCACAGTCCAACTCTCACATCCATACATGACTACTGGAAAAACCATAGCCTTGACTAGACGGACCTTTGTTGGCAAAGTAATGTCTCTGCTTTTTAATATGCTGTCTAAGTTGGTCATAACTTTTCTTCCAAGGAGTAAGTGTCTTTTATTTTCATGGCTGCAATCACCAGTGATGTTGGAGCCCCCCAAAATAGTCAGCCACTATTTCCACTGTTTCCCATCTATTTCCCATGAGGTGATGGGACCAGCTGCCATGATCTTAGTTTTCTGAATATTGAGCTTTAAGCCAATTTTTTCACTCTCTTCTTTCACTTTCATCAAGAGGCTCTTTAGTTCCTCTTCACTCTCTGCCATAAGGGTGGTGTCATCTGCATATCTGAGGCTATTGATATTTCTCCCAGCAATCTTGATTCCAGGTTGTGCTTCATTCAGCCCAGCATTTCTCATGATGTACTCGGCATATAAGTTAAATAAACAGGGTGATAATATATAGCCTTGACGTACTCCTTTTCCTATTTGGAACCAGTCTAGTGTTCCATGTCCAGTTCTAACTGTTGCTTTCTGACCTGCATACAGGTTTCTCAAGAGGCATGTCAGGTGGTCTGGTATTCTCATCTCTTTCAGAATTTTCCAGTTTGTTGTGATCCACACAGTCAAAGGCTTTGACATAGCCAATAAAGCAGAAATAGATGTTTTTCTGG
This sequence comes from Cervus canadensis, assembly GCF_019320065.1. Taxonomy (NCBI): domain Eukaryota; kingdom Metazoa; phylum Chordata; class Mammalia; order Artiodactyla; family Cervidae; genus Cervus; species Cervus canadensis. Next base: position 74,414,787 of record NC_057391.1, read on the forward strand.
AACTCTCTTGCTTTTTTGATGATCCAACAGATGTTGGCAATTTGATCTCTGGTTCCTCTGCCTTTTTAAATCCAGCTTGGACATCTGGAAGTTCACGGTTCACGTATTGCTGAAGCCTGGCTTGGAGAATTTTGAGCATTACCTTACTGGCATGTGAGAATAGTGCAATTGTGTGGTAGTTTGAGCATTCTTTGGCATTGCCTTTCTTTGGGATTGGAATGAAAAGTGACCTTTTCCAGTCCTGTGGCCACTGCTGACTTTTCTAAATTTGCTGGCATATTGAGTGCAGCACTTTCACAGCATCATCTTTTAGGACTTGAAATAGTTCAACTGGAATTCCATCACCTCCACTAGCTTTGTTCGTAGTGATGCTTCCTAAGGCCCACTTGACTTTGCATTCCAGAATGTCTGGCTCTAGGTGAGGGATCACACCATTATGATTATCTGGGTCTTGAAGATCTTTTTTGTACAGTTCTGTATATTCTTGCCATTTCTTCTTAATATCTTCTGTTTCTGTTAGGTCCATACCATTTCTGTCCTTTATTGAGCCCATCTTTGCATGAAATGTTCCGTTGGTATCTCTAATTTTCTTGAAGAGATCTCTAGCCTTTCCCATTCTATTATTTTCCTCTATTTCTTTGCATTGATCGCTGAGGAAGGCTTTCTTATCTCTCCTGGCTATTCTTTGGAAGTCTGCATTCAAGTGGGTATATCTTTCCTTTCCTCCTTTGCTTTTTGCTTCTCTTCTTTTCACAGCTATTTGTAAGGCCTCCTCAGACAGCCATTTTGCTTTTTTGCATTTCTTTTTCTTGGGGATGGTCTTGATTCCTGTCTCCTGTACAGTGTCACAAACCTCCATCCATAGTTTATCAGGCACTCTGTCTATAAGATCTAGTCCCTTAAATCTATTTCTCACTTCCACTGTATAATCATCAGGGATTCAATTTTGGTCATACCTGAATGGTCTAGTGGATTTCCCTACTTTCTTCAAGTTAAGTCTGAATTTGGCAATAAGGAGTTCATGATCTGAGCCACAGTCAGCTCCTGGTCTTGTTTTTGCTGACTATATAGAACTTCTCCATCTTTGGCTGCAAAGAATACAATCAATCTGATTTCTGTGTTGGCCATCTAGTGATGTCTATGTGTAGAGTCTTCTCTTGTGTTGTTGGAAGAGGGTGTTTGCTCTGACTAGTGCGTTCTCTTGGCAAAATGCTATTAGCCTTTGACCTTCTTTATTCTGTACTCTAAGGTCAAATTTGCCTGTTACTCCAGGTGTTTCTTGACTTTCTACTTTTGCATTCCAATCCCCTATGATGAAAAGGACTATTTTTAGGGTGTTAGTTCTAGAAGGTCTTGTAGTTCTTCATAGAACCGTTCAACTTCAGCTTCTTCAGGATTACTGGTCAGGACATAGACTTGGATTACTGTGATATTGAATGGTTTGCCTTGGAAATGAACAGAGATCATTCTGTCGTTCTTGAGATTGCATCCAAGTACTGCATTTTGGACTCTTGTTGACTATGACGGCTACTCTGTTTCTTCTAAGGGATTCCTGCCCACAGTAGTAGATATAATGGTCATCTGAGTTAAATTCACCCATTCCAGTCCATTTTAGTTCGCTGATTCCTAGAATGTCGATGTTCATTCTTGCCTGTTTGACCGCTTCCAGTTTGCCTTGATTCATGGAGCTAACATTCCAGGTTCCTATGCAGTATTGCTCTTTATAGCATTGGACCTTGCTTCTATCTTTAAAAGAAGAATACAAAATTACAGATACAGGGGGACATCACTGGTGGTTCAGTGGTTTAAGACTGACTTCCAGTGCAGGGGGTGAGGGTTCGATCCCTGGTCAGGAAGCTAAGACCCCCACATGCCTTGCAGCCAAAAACCAAAAATATAAATCAGGAACAACATTGTAACAAATTCAATAAAGACTTTAAAAATGGTCTACATAAAAAATCTTTAAAAAAATACATATACAAAATTAGGTACACAGGTGACATTGAGTTAAAATGAGGACCCCCCCCCCACTCCCAAATCATAAGTAATTGGAGCTGTGGGAATTCAAAATCTTCTGCTATCTCTCAGGCAATTTGACAGCAATACTTGCATAAAAATACCTTCGGAAAGCAAACTGGCTTTCTCTCCCCACTTAACTCCACTCCCCAACTCCCAGCAACTCCTTTAACTCTCAGAGGGCCAAGTGAACTTCAAAAGCTTCATTGTAAAAACAGCGCTTAGGTTACAATATGAAGAGGTTCACATCCTCTCCATATTTTTAAGCCACTTCACCAAGCAGCTCCCTTGAATTAGTAACACCTGATTTCTCCTCTGATTTCATGGAGAACATGGAAGCCAGCAGTCCTAACTATTTCAACTTTCTGCTACCACACTAGCAAACTTACCTATATCCCATTCGTATTATCTTCCTTTCTGCTTTTCATGGTTAAAGATGTGTTACTCCCTCTATTGTTTAATCTTCTTGTTGAAAATTTCTCTTAACATTTGTCTCCTTCTTTTATCAAAGATGAAGCTTCTGTTTCTGTTCGTTGCCCTCCTTCGCTCTTTGGGGGTGGTTTATGAGAGTAAGTAGAAACCACGTGGAAACAAGAGGTCAACACTTGTTCCCCTGGTTTCCGTGAACTGCATTCCTAGTTCTCCCCCGCTCTCTGGAACTTCTTTCCAGGTTCTTCCTCTTCCTGCCCTTAAATTGTAGACGTCCTCCACTTCTGGTGGCAGAGTCTGGGAAAAGGGCAGCAGGTGCGGCATGGGGCCATGAAGGTGGCAAGAAGACCCTGCAGCTGCCCAGGAAGCAAGCCAAGGGAATGGATGAGGAAGATAAGGCATTCAAGCAGAAACAGGAGGAGCGGAAGACATTTCAGGAGCTAAAAGTAAAGGCCATGGGAAAAAGGTCCCTAGCCTCAGGTGGAATTAAGAAATCTGGCAAGAACAAGCTGTTCCTTGTGCCTGAGGCAATTATGATCCTTAATTCTATCCTCTTTAAAACACCCAGATTCCCTGCCATAACATTTGTTGCCACCTATAGCTAGAATGAAGTGTTGTCTTGAAATCTATTGTACTTTTAAGAACAAGCTTTTGTTAAAAAAAAAAGTAAAAATAAAAAAATTTTAGATATCCTCATGCCACCATTAGATCATTCATTTATTTTAAAAAGTACACACGATGTTCCAGGATTGTCGCCAACTATGGGTGATAGGAAGTGAACAAGAGACATGCTGTTTCTGCTCTTACTACAAGGACACGTGGCAGAGGTACCCATGCTTGTCTGGGGTGGGACGAAGAGATCTGAGAAGATGTCCTAAGCCATGTGCCACGTGCTTAGCAAGACTTGTTCACCAGGGGAAGAGAAGGTGAAAAGAGATCAGGCAGCAGGCTCACAGGGGGCAAAGAATGGTCACATCTGAGAAGCTGGAAGAAGGGAGTGGGGGTGGAAGGTGAGAAATGAGAGGTAGGTAGGGATCCAATAGGGCTTCCCTGGTGGCTCAGTGGTAAAGAATCCACCTGCCAATGTACGAGACACAGGTTTGATCCCTGGGTCAGGAAGATCTGTGGGAGAAGGAAATGGCAACCCACTCCAGCATTCTTGCCTGGGGAATCCCAAGAACAGAGGAGTCTTGCAGGTCATGGGATTGCAAAAGAGTCAGACATGACTTAGCGATTAAACAACAACGAAAAGGGTCTAATAAGGGCGGGCCTTTATGAGCCCTGGTGAGAATTTGGACTTTATTCTGAGGGCTACAGAAAGCCTCAACTACCATCCAAATTTGGTAAAATCTCTGCTTCTCCTCCTCCCCCTGCCCCAACTAACCTGTGCTCCATTCTGCAGCCAAAATGACCTTAAAATTAAAGACACATCATGTTATTCTCTTGCTTAGAACATTCTGATGCTTTTGTATTATTCAATGGGTTATATCCCAAACTCGTTAACAAGCTTATAAGACCCCACATCACCGGGTCACAGCATGCTGACCCGGAAAGTTCTTTGATTTCTCTAGCGAGGTGCTCTGTTGTTTCTGGACTCCAGGACAAATTGTTCATCCTGCCAGGAACCTCTTTCTCCTGCTACTTGTATGCTGAGCATCACATTTGCTGGGAAGCCTCCACTGACTTCTCCCTAGTCTGTATTCAGGACTCCTCCCATGAGCTCTCATTTATACCTGGACATCCTGTCAATAATTAATACATAAGACTTATAACAAGTGACTGGGCATCTGCTATGACTTGGAAAACTCTAGCATACAGCTCACAATATAACCTTGATATTTGTGGGATAAATAAGTGAAGAAAAAATGAAATAAGGGATGTAGTCAACGTGTTCTATGACCACTTGTAGCTCTGAAAAATATATTCTTTGTAGATGCTGTCTGATACAGGTAACTTAGACAGAGTTCAACAATTTACTTCTAAAAAGACAGTGGGAGTCAAATTTCTACTCTTTGAGTTCCTATTTCCATTAAATTGAAGTAACTACTATGTTGGATTTTTTTTCCTCGACTCAAATGTTCTCAATATATCAACACAGAAATGAAAAGTATCTTCTCAGCTTTTCTTTAAATATGTTCAATCTTGCCCATTTTCTCTACAAAGTTTCTTTCTCTCTGAGGAAATGACTTCTATACTGGTATGTTCCTTAAATAAACTATTCCCATTGGTTCGATCCAATTAAAAAATTCAGCTAAAACTTATTGACAGCCGATCATGTGCCAGGCTCAGTCCTGGGGATACAAATAAGTCATTTGACCTTACCATTATCTGACCAGCTTACAGCCTGGAAAGAGACTCTTGAACAGATAACTTTAAACTGTTCCACTTTCTCAACTATTTCTGGCTCAGGACATGCTATATACTATACAGTTTAATTTAAAATAATATTTATGTACTGGTAAATAATGCACAAGTAACTTGTAAGCGAACTCAAAGATGAGTAAAAGATGACCCTGGCTTCCAGGAGCTTATGGTCTGTGAGGAAACAAAATGACAAGGGAAAATTGACTCAGCTCAGGGAACGTAGAGGGGTGGGCAGGGTGGCAGGTGGGAGGGAGGTTCCAAGGGAGAGGACATATTATACCGATGACTAATTCATGTTGATGTATGGCAGAAATGAAACCAATATTGTATAGCTTTATCTTTCAATTAGAAATAAAGAAATTTAAAAAAAAACCTGAATGTCAGGAAGGCAGACTAGGGGGGCTTTAAGAGACACAGAGCGTTAACGGAGTGAGAGCACACATCTCTGGGGGAAGGGCAGAGATGGAAGTTGCCTAGTCACTCAGTCGTGTCTGACTCATTGCGACCCCATGGACTATATAGCCTGCAAGGCCTCTCAGTCCATTGGATTCTCCAGGCAAGAAGACTGGAGTGGGTTGCCATTTCCTTCTCTGAGAGTGGGAAGTGGGGGACCAGGAAACAAAAACTTCTCAGCACAACTGCTATTCAGAAAGGGCCCTGAAGTACTGATAGAATTGATGTAGGTACCTTATGTAAGTGGAATCATGTATTATTTATTACCTGTCCTTTTGTATCTGGCTTAGATTTCACTTAGCGTAATGAAAAGAGTTTTTATGTCAAATGTATTGCTTATGGGTTTTTAAAATATGGGCTTCCCTGGTGGCTCAGATGGTAAAGAATCCACCTGCCATGCGGGAGACCCAACTCCGATCCTTGGGTTGGGAAGATCCTGTAACAAAAATAAAAGGACTATCAAAAGTTGGAAAAACATGTTTGCAACTTATATGACAAACAAAGGAGAATTAATTGAGATGGAGAGTAGAGTGGTGGTTACCAGGGACCAGGGGCAGTGGCGGAGGGGTAGAGGGTTAGTGGTGAATGGGTACAGGGTCTCAGATTGGGAAGATGAAATGTTCTGGAGAGGGATGGTAGTGATGATTGCAAACAATGTGAATGCATTTAATGCTACTGAACTGCACACTAAAAAATGGTTAAAATGGAACTTACAGTTGCCAGGGGGAAGGGATAGTTAGGGAGTTTGGGATGGTCATGTACACACTGCTATATTTAAAAATGATAACCAACAAAGACCTACTGTATAGCACATGGAACTCTGCTCAATGATATGTGGCAGCCTGGATGGGAGGGGGTTTGGGAGAGAATGGATGCTTGTATATATATGGTGGAGTCCCTTAAGCTATTCACCTGAAACTATCACAACATTTTAAATCAACTATATTCCAATACAAAATAAAAAATTCCAGATAAACAAAATGGTTAAAATTATAAATCTTTTTGTTAGGGACATTTTAATCACAATAACAGCTAAATAACATCATGGCAAATAGATGGGGAAACAATGGAAATAGTGACAGATTTTATTTTCTGGGCTCCAAAATAACTACAGACAGTGACTGCAGCCATGAAATTAAAAGATGCTTGCTCCTTGGAAGAAAAGCTGTGACAAACCTAGACAGCATATTAAAAAGCAGAGATATTACTTTGCTGACAAACGTCCATATAGTCAAAGTAATGGTTTTTCTAGTAGTCATGTACGGATGTGAGAGCTGGACAATAAAAAAGGCTGAGTACCAAAGAATTGATGTCTTTGAACTGTGGTGCTGGAGAAGACTCTTGAGAGTCTCTTGGACAGATCAAACCAGTCCATCCTAAAAGAAATCAACCCTGAATATTCATTGGAAGGACTAATGCTGAAGCTGAAGCTTCAATATTTGGGCTACCTGATGTGAAGAGCCGACTCATTGGGAAAGACCCTGATGCTGGGAAAAACTGAAGGCAGGAGAAGGGGATGATAGAGGATGAGACAGTCGGATGGCATCACCGACTCAATGGACATGAGTTTGAGCAAGCTCTGGGAGATGGTGAAGGACAGGGAAGCCTGGTGTGCTGCAGTCCATGGGGTCACAAAGAGTTGGACACAACTGAGCAACTGAACAACAATTAAATGTTTCAGGGATTCTGGAATTTATATCTGCTTAGAAAGACTTCCCATACTTGAAGATCATAGAAAAGTTATTTTTTCCAGAACTATTTTGTCTGTTAATATGGAGTTGGCTGGAGGTGCAACTTTTGGATAGGTGTTTGAGATGAAGGAAATAGGCTTCTTCAACAGTCAGAGGAGGAAGTGACAAGGACCTGAAGTAAGGTGATGAAGGGCCAGGTTCTTCAACTGGGAAAGCAGGATAGGAGGTTTTGGCTTTCAACAGGATATATGCTTGATGCATTGTAGGTACTTGAATATTTGTTGAATGATGAGGGAAAAGAAAGAGTCAATACAGAGAACTCCTGAGGTTTCTAACCCAGGCAGCATTCACAATAGTAATATTAACACTAATTAATTGATACTAATATTCATTGAAGGAGGAAGGTTTGTGAGTAGAATAGGATGTGTTCCATTTTGAATATGCTAATATTTTTAGGGGCAATTCAGCCATCTGGGTGAGTTTCAGAAAAGAAACAAAAGCTGGATCTTTTGTGGAAAAAAGTTAAGGAAGACAAATTTGGTTTCTAACTTGTCCAATGAAGATGATTGCTGAAGCTATGGGATTATTCGGGAGAATATATGAGTGTCAAGAGAGAATGGATGAGACATTGAAGGATTTTAGTCCTTCAGTGGGATGAAGAGGAGGTATAGCCAGAGCAGCAAATAATTTGCAGAAAAGGCACTTGAAGTGGGTTTGAAGGGAATTCCCTGCTGGTCCAGCAATTAGGAGTCTGCACTTCCACTGCCAGGGATACACGTTTGATCCCGGGTCAGTGAACTAAGATCGCACATGCTGAATGGTGAGGCAAAAAAAAAAGTAAAAGAAATGAGCTTGAAGGAAGGTTTTGGATAACAGCAGATTGGAAGGTGGGGTAGTGGAGGTGGTGAAAGAAGAGTGCCAAGCAGAAATAACAACATGAAGAAATAAGGAGTGTGAAAGAACCCCACTGAAGAAGCCATTCAGCAACCAGATGTTGAGTAAATCTGTTGTAGAAGAATTGGAGGCTTCAAGGATGGGTCAGTTAACATCATTACTATAGAAGAGAGGATGACCAAGACAGGCCATTTCCCTCAGGGTTATGGTGACTGTTGCTATTTGGTTTCTTGAGTATGAAGAATCTGAGAACATTTGATCTACTTCACTTAAAGCTCCAGCCAAAGATATCCAGTAAATTTGGAGCGTCTCAGATTTCTAAACATAGTCTGGATCCTCTATCTTAGATTTACTTTGGGTGTTCCAATTTCCTTTGTTTGAAGCATCTTTGTGCCAGATCCCAAACAGGGGATTTTCAGGTCGACTTTCATCATTACTTTTTGTTTGTTGTGTGTTTGAAGTTTTTGCTAATTTTCTTAAATGAGATATTGGATGAGATCATGTTCCTGGGGAAAGAAGATAATGGTAGCAAAGCTCCCGTCTGTGACTCAAGTGTCATTCTGCACACAGGTGCTGTAAGAGGGCGGCCAGAAAACAACAAGCCCAGTGTGAGTTCTACTTTCCCCAAAGATCTGACCCCTGGTTTCAAAGAGTCACAGTTTGGTTGATATTAAAAAGATACATAGAATTAAAGAAAAAAAGCCAGCTTGAAAAAAAATTTCAGAGTTCCATTTTTCATTCTCAGACTGGCAGAGATCTACAAAGTTTGCTAAGTGTTGAGGTAAGGGTGTGGGAAAGCAGGCCCTTGTCTTCACTGCTGGTGGGACAGGTAATTACGATGACCTCTATGTAAGGTAACTGACAACACTCACCAAATGTTCATATTCTCTGACCCAGGGTATTCTAGTTCAGAGGTTTTTAATTTTTTGACTATGCCATGCAGCATACAGGATCCTAGTTCCCCAACCAGGGATAGAACCCATACCTCCTGCATTGGAAGGTTAAGACCACTGGACTGCCAGGAAGTCTTTGACCCAGGGTATTCCAGACAAGATAATTCACTGCAGCATAATCTGTTGTGGTAAAGATGGCAACAACCTAAACTATCCATCAATAGAGACTGGTTAAATAATTATGGCATATCTTCACCACAGACTACTTCAGTCATTATTGCTTCTATATGCATTAAAGAGTTCTGAAACTATACATGACAAACTGGTCACACAGGTAGCCTCTGGGAGGGGATGGGTCTGAGGGCTGAGGAGATAGGGGTGGGAAGGACTTTTCATTTGCCTTCTCTACCTGATGAATGTATGACCTACCTCCACCCACCACTCTGAATGAAGCAAAAAAAAAAAAAAAATCCCTGGTGGTAGAGAGTACACAAATAGTTGTTTTTGTGTGCCTAGTTGCTTCAGTTGTGTTGACTCCTTGCAACTCCATGGACTGTAGCCCGCCAGGCTCCTCTGTCCCTGGGATTCTTCAGGCAAGAATACTGGAGTGGGTTGCCATGCCCTCCTCCAGGGGATCTTTCCAGCCCAGGGATTGAACCTGGGCCTCCTGCATTGCAGGCAGATTCTTTACCATCTGAGCCACCTAGGAAACTTGAGATAAATCTTAACCTAAGAGGTCTGAGTTATAACAGGAATGATTTTGAGAAGTTCAAGAGTTGAAGGTCATTTCATCTTTCCCACCCACCTTTTCTCTCCACACAGAACCCAAGGCAAGAAGGGAAGGGTAAGAGCAAGACAGCACAAAGGAGCCATGAAGCCAAGAACCTGTAGGACAGACATTTTATTGACTTGCTTACAGTCAAACATTCAACCCGTCGACCTGCCCGTTAGTTAATTGTTTTGCTGGAGACCACAGCCGGATGCCCAAAGGCCCTTAGCCTCATCTTATGTCAGTCTAGTCAATGGTTGCCTATTTTACAGTTCAATTAGTTAGAGGAAAATGTCAGGAAAATCTGGTCTTAACATCTCAAATTAATGGCTGTAAGATTTGCAATCCATTTAGTATAAAGTGCTCAAGTTCAGTGCAAAAAGGGCAGAATTGCAAGGGCAAGCAGATGCCAGGGAAGAACGTTTCCTGGGAGACAGATGCATTCTACGACTCAAAGACAAAAAAGCCACTTGTCCAACTTCCCCATAAAGGAGTCTAGTATTTTCTTTGCCATCTCTTCCCTCCCTCAGAGGACCAAAACTTCTACAGATGCTCTTAGAGTTGTTTAGTTCACTATTTAAAAAACCTGGTTCAGAGGGAGATCCGCAGGGTTTCTAAGCACCAGAGATACTGACTTGGGCTTCTAGCTCCCGTTCCTCTCAGCAGCCCCTGTGAGGTGGACGGGCTGAGCTCTGGCTGGTGGGAGGCTTGCAACTGTGGAGCTCTTTTCACACCCCTCGTTTGCAAATTCACATCACGGACTAGGGCAGACCTTTTCCAGAAGCTTGCCACGTCTCCAGTGGGAAGACAGGCCCACACTAATTAAATAAAGGAGCACTTCATTTGGTTGCTCACCAACTGGACATGACCTTATGTCATCATCTCCTTGTTTAACTCTTGTCCTCAGGCCCAACTTTACAGTGAACCTTTGACTCCCACTGTTAAGACAAAGAAATGCACTGCCTTCTCAATGACTCTGGGTCTCTGCATGTCCACCCTTCTGTCCTGAAGAGAAGCAGGTGGAAAGAGGAAGCGATTTTCTAACCAATTTAAGGGGCATAAATAGGACTGTAACTCAAACAGGCAAAGTCTAGTCATTTGGTCCCAGGACCTTAGCTACTGTTTATCTCCCAGACTCTCCAAGAGGAAGCCATGTTCTCTTACTTGGCAGCAGGAATATTGACAAAAGCCAGTTCTGCGCTTGTAGACAACTCTCCTGCAATGCTGTTTGGAGAGGTTCCCCTTTCTCTCCCTGTGGATGAACACGATGGCGCCCCTCCTGCCTGTGTCTGGGGTTCCAGACCCCATCAGGTATCCAGGCATCCACAGCTTTCAGATGCCAGCACCTGAGGATCCTTCTGTTCAGACTACCTTCCAAAGACTCACAGTAACTCTTGTGCTTATGAGAGGAGAGAGGCTTAGAATGGTTTCACACCACTGGAAGCACCTGCCCCAAAGCCATCTCTGCATCTGGGGACGGGAAGGAGGGGAAAAGAGGCAAGCCTTCTGATGCAGCTCCATCATTCTGTCAAAAACCCTTGTAGTCACGAGAAGCTTCTGGAACATCTCCACACCAAGGGGACTGTGTACAAACAGGATGAACCCGGGTTAAGAACCAAAAACGCAGGAAGGTTTTCAGACAGGCAGAAGTCAAAAGTAAAGTGCCTCTTTGCAGTGGGCGAGAGCTTTGTTCAGAAATGCTTGAGCGTAAACATGAGCGTGAAGAGCGTGCACACACACACACACTCACTCTGAGGTAGAAAGAACTGGCCATCTCCAGACAAACACACACAGACTCCACAATTTTACAGAAACATGGCACTTGCGTGAAAGATTTCCTATCTTTGCTCAAAATAGCAGGTCGGGTCCAGTTCCAGCTCTTTCCAACCTGGGGTGGAGCCAGGGAAGTCCTGCCCCACATGAGGAAAGAGCCGGAAGTGTGCCCATCACTCCTGCCCCACAGCTGTCTGGCCCTGCAGCCCAGGGTCACTTCCTGGAGGCCGAACCATGGGCACCCCGGCTGCGGCTTGTCAGAAGCCACTGGGAGCAGATGTCTTGCACCACTGCGTCCCCGCTGCTCTTGGCGGCCTGCTGCACCCGCTCGACTAGGACCGCGGCCCGAGAATGTTCTTGCTTCACGGCGATCAGGTAGGCGGAACGCAGCTTGCAGCACGTCAGGTAGGCCTGAACCTGGCAATTGGGTGTGAGAGACAGCCGGAAGGAAACCATCACTGACAAGTCACCAAGGAGCAGGGCCGCGTGAAGAGAGACAAGACAGCACTGCTCACCCACCAATAACTATAACTGGGTTCTTGCCTTTTATTACGTTATGGTCACTCTTTAAATATTCTGGACACTAAGCTATTACACTGTATTACTGTACAGTGGAAAAGTTATTATAAATAAGCCAAGAATTTTAAAAAGCAGAAGGCAGGCAGGCAGAGCCTGGCCTCTATCTACTCCCTCCAAGACTCCTCACTCTCCTGGGCTTTCCAGCTTTCTCTGGGCCTCACTGCTGACAAACTGTGGTTTTTGCGGTTATTTGAGTGATTATTTGATTGACATCTGTCTCCTTGACTAGGAGGTAAAGAAGAGTGTCTGCTTTTTCTAACCATTCCTGGAGCCAAGCACAGGGCCTGGCATGTGGGTACTCCATGAATATTCATGAAGTGAATGAATGAGTCAGTTATCATACCTGCCCCCTACAATGGGCACACAGGGCCCCTTTCTCTATTTTCTTTGACCTGCTGAATTAAAAATCTTGGGGAAAGAAATGCAGATACACAATTAGAAAAAGTCTAATTAAGGGGTGGCCCCAGGTTGACCTTACTTGCTGTTTGCATCAGAGGCAGTCTAGTTTCCTGCATTCTGGACACACTCCATCTCATGAGTTCCTAGCGTGAGGGAGATGAGAGCCCCTTCCTTCCCCGCCCTGAACCCACCAGCACCTCTCTGGTTAGCCAGGGCTCCAGGCGAGCGAATGGCAAGGTCCTGGTGAACTGCCTCAGAACTCCAGGCCAGTAGGTGCCTTTTGCCATGACAGTCCTCCTGGTGGTTGGAGAGGACTCCTCTCTTCGTGTTTCAAAGCTCTACCTTCTTTTCTTATTTTAGTCACTAAAGTCTTCCTTTTCTAAGCTCAGTTACAGATAATCTACAGCTGCAAGATGTCTGGCACGTTCTGAGCTCTGGTCTGGTTAATCCATCTGCTGTTCTGGGATGTTTGCTCTCTCCCAGACCTTCAGCTCCCTTGGCACCAGTGTACACTGAACGGAATATCACCAAGTTGACAGGCAAAACTCCCTACCTAGAGAAGGGCATTTTTCCAGAAAGTCTGGAATAAAAACTGAATGAAGCTGTTCTACGGCAAGATCTTGTGGCCTTAGATCACTTAAGTGTGTTAGAACAGCAACTGGCAGAAGAAAAAACCTGAAGTAGTAACAATGACGGTAGCCAGGGTCCGTCTTTTCCAGGGACAAAGCCTCTGTCCTACTGAGCAGGAGGTTCCCCGAAGGCTTAGAAAAGAACCACACACAGTCTGAGAATCAAGAAACCTGGGTCTCAGGCCTGTCGCGTTCTCATTCTGATTCTAGAAGAAGAATTTTTCACATTTCGGGATGTCAGAATTCCATCCTTTTCATAAGATCGCATCAGGATCTCGCAGAATTAGATGAAGAAATGTTAAGAACAGATCCTCCCTAAACCCTCAAATGAAACATGCCCTGGGAATTCAGTTCAGGAAATAGCAATACTGTCATGGGGAGCAGCAACATGGTAGTGTAAGAAGTTGTTTGCTAACACGAGTTTTCTTCACGAGGGACTCAGATGATTCCACTGCTAGTGGCCAGGGCGGGCTGGCTGGGTTTTCTCATACCTCTCCTGGCCTGCAGGCCTCCCCCTGAATGGCAGGTGGATCGAGCCTGTGGTGGAGTCACAAACTGGAGCAGCTGGGAATACTTTTATTCTGCCTGGCACCCTCACCGAGGTTCACTCATTTCCTATGCAATGGGAAGCAGGTACGGGCCTCAGGGGAAAGGCCCATTCTGGAGACTGAGGCACTAACAGGCATTGCTGGTCAAAGGGTTGGCTGGGTTTTTTCCCTACCAGAGAGGGTACCCTCGCTCCTTTAGGATAAAGAGATGCCTGTTTACTCTGAGAACCTTATTCAGTGAGACAATCTGCAAGTGAGGATTTCCTAGGGATGGGAGAGAAAACCTCCGTGGAAAATGGGGAGAGTAGAAAGGCCTGTGTGTCTTGGGGGTACAGAAGAGAGAGGGCCAAGGCTCATGTCAGGGTCTCATGTTCTCTACAAGTTACCTCCCTTCTACACCCTTGTCTGGGTCCCGGCCCCACCTCTGATAATAAAGAGGGCGAGACAGGGGTTGAATGGAACTGTTGTAGCAAGTGAGGGGTGAAGGTGCCAAGGCAGGTCCAAAGGGCTGTTCCCGCGCAATCAATGGGTGCAGAGACAACTCTGCTCACCTTGTTGTCATCACTGTGTATCGCCTGGATCAGGCCCTCCAGCTCCTGTGCGGGACAGAGACACAGCAGCCGTGAGGCGGAGGGGGTAACAGAGGGGGCCCCTGGCATGGGAGCTGGGGCTCAACTCCGTCTCAGCCCAGCCCTTCTGACTCTGGGTGGGGATGCCTGCCTGACCCTTCCTTATAAACTCAACTCCTGGGAAACCCCTGGTGGTCCAGTGGTTAGGAGTCAGTGCTTTCACTGCCGAGGGCCCGGGTTCAGTCCCTGGTTGGGGAAATGAGATCCCAAAAGCCTCGTGGGGTGGCCAAAATAAACAAACAAACACCTCAACTCCTGCTATCAGAGCAACAGAGGAAATCTAATGATAAGACTAAGCTTGGGAATCTGACAATCAACATGAGACAAAAAGCTTTTCCTTGGCTTTCATGAATGATGTGTCTTTGTTCATCCCACAGAGAAGCCATCGGGGAACAGTTTTGCAGATGACATGTCACCTGTAGACCCATATTGACCTCGTCTACAATCCCTGGGAGAAACTCAACTCCACCGGTCCGCAGACACTTCCAGGTGTCAATAACATCAGGCAACAGGATGCTGAGGGGCGGCTTCTGGATACATACTGTGGATTTTCTTTCCAGGGAAGGGTTGATTAGAGTAAGGCATTATAGAGGGGTCAGAAAGACAGAGGGATCTTGTCGAGTTTTGGGTACATGATGGGGAAGAGAAAAATAGAGGGGGATGTGAAGACACTGAAACAGATGCAGGAGCCGAGGTCTGGGGGGGTGTACCTGGGGGGGAATCCTCCTGAACGCTTCCACGCAGTTGAGGAGGACGGTGTCCCCATCGCTTTGGGCCGCCATGCCCGACTCGCTGACGCACTTGAGCAGCTGTCGGATTTCACTGTACTTCTCCCTCTCCACCAGCTGCCGGGCGGCCTTGCAGTAGGTAGCAGCAGCATCCAGCTGGAAGTCCTAGAAGAGAACACAGAATGACAAGGGTAGGGAGGCAGGGACTCCACAGCCGGTGGAAGGAAGGTGACATTTACAGAGCTCCAAACGGGCTTGGGGCAGACACGCCAGATTGACTGCAGTCCCAAGAGGAAACATATGTAAGCAGACAACCAGCAGAAAGTTCCTCTTTTGGAGTTCGGCAGACATTTGGGAAGCAAGCATGAAAACTGGGACTTTGAGATCTATGCTGGTACATTTCACTTGCTGCCACGTCACTGCCTGAAGATATTCTAATCAAATGCCCCAGACCAGTTCATTCTCCCTCTAACGAGTTAACCTTCTCTTGGAAAATGGATGTCGGGGGCTGATACTGGCTTCCCAGGACACCAGGTGCTCTGTGAAGAGAGGCTGTGGTGTTAGGAGCAGACCAATTCGCCAAAAGACTGATGATCTAGAAACTACCGGATAAACACTCCGTTGCCTTTGGGTCTGAAAGGAGCTGTCACTCCACCTGCCTATGGAGAGCTTTGTCCAACACAGAAAATGGGTGGGAAGAAAAGAGATCTGTCAGATTGGATTGCTTGCTGTCTTTGGTCCTTGAGATGTGCACAGTGTTAATTAAGACCCTGCCTGCCTGGAGAGTGAGGGGCCCCTGGGTGCCTCTGTGTCACGGTGCAGTAGGGGTGGCCTGGCTTCTCATGGTCTCAGCGCCCTGCTCCATCCTCTATCCAGTGCCACAGCTGTACCTGGGTCCTCTTATTACAGCAACAAGAAATGTACACTTCGGGCCGGCTCGTGGGCAGCTGAAGGATGGAGGGGCGGCTCTTGCTGCCAGGGAGCCCCTCCCATTGAATAGGACCACTCTTCCCCCCATCATCTCCTCCAGGTATGCTCCCCTGCAAGGAGGACAGCTGTGGTGAACTGTCCTAGACCCGGTTTCAGGTATTTATTTGACAGTTTTGATGAACTTGTCACCAGTCGCTTGGCTTTTGTCAAAGTGGCCTTTGGTCTCGAACTTGACCCAGTTTTGTAACAGCCACCTCGTTGCTTTCATCCTTGATGTAGTATAAATCTGCTTTTCTCGGGATAAAAATTTTCTGAGGAATAATCTCTCACAGAACTGTGCTCATGTGCTGATCCCTGCTCGTATAATCCTGAGTAATCCGGTCATACCTGCAGAACACGGAATGCAATTCCAAAACCATCTTCTACATTTTTCCCTCCTAGCATGACCTGAAAAGGAGAGGGAAACATGCTTACAGAAGCGATAATGACTGGAGCAGCCCCTCAGTCAAGAACAAGGCCCTCGTTCATTCATTTATTCCAACAAATATCCGTGAAGACTCTACTGAGCACAGGCACATGGGATACGAGAGTCGTCAAAATGGACTCGAGCCACAGCCTTCTGGGGCTCACATTCCATTGGGGAGGCAACCATCAAACAAACGACTGAAATAATCAGACGATGCCAACTGTGATGAGCATTCTGAAAGAGAATGGCCTGCCAGGGGTCTGAGTCATCAGGCATACCTTGCAGGCAACATCCATTTTCATGTTGTTATTTCCAAACAGGGTTGGCAGAGGCGAGGCAGTGACTTGGGAGGTCCCGGCACTTTCGCAGCGATGCAAGAACCTGGTCACTTCCATCTGCAGCTGAAGGGTGTTCATGTGTCTGGGGGGACAGGCGACGCACAGTCTAGCCTCAGGAGGGAACTCGGGGGTAACGAGGACCAGGGGGGGCTGAGAAGTCATAACAGGATGGCAGTGGAAAGGGCAAGAGAAAGGGATGTGGAGGGAAGGGATCCAAAATGCCCTCTGAGACGTTACGACAGGACAAAAATGGGTGACGAGTGTTTACAGAGCATGGTAGGCTGCTAACAACAACAGAGGTTGAGACAGACGTGAACGCTGCCCTCGAGGCCAGAGGAGAGGTGGGTAAGGAACAAGCACATCAAGGCATCTAGCGACTGGGGCTGGGAAGGAAAAAACGGTGGCAGTGAGCATTCACTTCAGATGTGGTGTCCTCAGCATAGAGCTGAGAGGAGGGGAGGACTCGGGGTGCTGAGGAGCCGGCGTGCCTGACGCACCACAAGGAAGGAGTACTGCGACGTAAGATGGGGATGAAGGCTCGCCCAGGACCTCTTTTGTCTCTTGCACAGGGTAGGGGTTTAGCCTGATTGTCACGAGTGAGCCTAATCTCCGCCGCTCCCCTAGTCGCCTTTTCTCCAAGCTCCTCTGGAGACTTTTGAGACTTAACACCAGACACAACCATCCATGAAGGACTCCTATCAGGTGTATATGTTTGTTTCTCATGAGTTCAGAGATGGGCGAGAGCGGCTTCGTCACCAAACAGTCCCCTGGGTTCCAGCCCTTCTGCACCACCCCAACTGTTCCCTGAACCCCGAGCTACCTTGACACATCGGACGCCGTCATCTTC
Organism: Cervus canadensis; assembly: GCF_019320065.1. Classification (NCBI taxonomy): domain Eukaryota; kingdom Metazoa; phylum Chordata; class Mammalia; order Artiodactyla; family Cervidae; genus Cervus; species Cervus canadensis. The sequence continues at coordinate 74,432,162 of NC_057391.1, forward strand.
TTTCGGAAGAAGGTGGTTTTCTTCCTTCCGCTACGCCGGGAGGTTTCTTGGAGGTAGATCTTCAGGTGGTCCTTGGCTTTCAGCAGCCAGGAGAGCTTCTCTCCCAGCTCCGTGTACGTCTTTGCTTTGTGAGTGAAGAACCGGATACAGGTCATGGCGGCCCGCACGTGGTCCTGGAAGAGGAAAATGAATGTTCTGGTCAAAGGAGATTTGCAGGGTGGGGATGTGGGGAGAATTCTGATCTGAATTCCACCCGGGATGTCTGGTTGCCAGCACCCCTCCCCTCAGAGGCCCAAGAGATCTGCAAGTGAACTGACTGGCTGGGCTCTTGTCAGTTGTTTCTGCAGCCTTGTGGGCTGTGCTTGGGCTCACCTGTGTCCAACTCTTTGAGACCCCATGGACTGTAGCCTTCCAGGCTCCTCCATCCATGGGATTCTCCAGGCAAGAGTACTGGAGTTTGTTGCCATTCCCTCCTCCAGGGGATCTTCCCACTCCGGGGATCGAACCTGCGTCTCCCGTGTCTCCTGCATTGCAGGAGGATTCTTTACCCACTGAGCCATGGGGGAAACAGCTGGCAGGACTCTTGGGTGGGACATTATTCTTCCACAAAAGAGATCTTTAAAAAGCAGATTTGGGATACTCCATTTGACTTGCCATCACTTTCACTCTGGCACTGAATCATTCAAAGTCTCACAGACTAGAAGAAACCTGATCCTTCTGCTTTCATTTATATTCTCTAAAAATACTTCTCCACCCTTCCTTATGAAATAATTCTGTATTCACGCCCCATGTTTATCTAGAAACTACCATATCCCTCTTCTTTTTAATCTTTATATTTCCTGAATTCTGACAAAATTAAAGTTTGCCTCTTTGGGATGAGAATGGAAATCCTGATATTATATAAGAATGCCTCAGAGCAACATGGATTTGTTGTTGCTGAGTCAAGGAGCAAGGCTAGGGGCCAAGGGACAGTCTTGTCCCCTCATCCTGTGCAGACCCACCTCACGGCAAGGCTGCGGGGACAGAGGCGGCAGGCAGGATGGGGCTGTTGTTACCTTCATAAACTGCTGCAGCTCATACAGGATGTGGTAGTAGTTCTTCTTCTGTAAATGCTGGCAGGCGGCAATCAAGTACTTTCCCCAGCTTTCCAAGGATGAGTCAATAGATTCTAGGAGGTTTTCTAAATCGTGTAGCTTCCCACTTTTATAGCTTGGCTGGAAAATGCCTTCTATGAAGACTTCTGGGGGACTCTCCTGGAGCAGGGCAAAGCAACAAGTCAGAAGTCTGCAGCCTGGTTCTGGCACTGCTCGGGACCCATTCTGAGTTTCCTTCCACTCACATCCCTCGGCATTCTCCTACAGTCGTGCTACTTAACCTTTTTGTGCATCACAGATGGATCCCTTTGAGAATCCCACTCCAGTGACTGCTTCTCCCCTTCTCTGTACAGAAGAGCTCCTTGATGGAGTTATCTACACTCCCTGTCTCTAATTCCTCTCCTGTGATTGTCTCTTAAACTCTCATCCAGCTTTTATACCTACAACTCCACTGCAACTGCCCCTTAGGTCACTGAAGACTTCTACTTTTGTTAAATCTAAAATTCTTAAGTCCTTATTTTCCACCTATCCTGTCAACAGCTGCTGATAGCTGGTGGCTTGCTCCTTGAAAAACTGTCTTTATTTGTCTCCCAGGATACCACCCCTGCCAGGTTTTCATTCTATTTCTCTGGCTAGTCCTTCTCTATCTCTTTTGTTGATTCCTCCTAAGCTCCCCAGGGCTTAGGAGGATCCTCTTTTTTTTAACTCACTCTTTTGATTTCATAAGTCTCAGGGCTTTAAATCTAGCTATTTGCTGATTATGTCTAAATCTCTATTTCTAGCCTGTTTATTCTTCCTGAACTCCATAACTGTATCTCTAAATTATATTCAACTGCCAACCCAAAAAGTCCTCTTGGATATCTAGAGAACAATACATACTGATATAAAACTGCACTCCTGACTGTTTCTCCTCAATCTGCTCTTTCTGCAGTCTTCCCTTTCTCAGATGGCAATTTTATTCTTCTATTTGTTCAGGCCAAAAGCCTTCACCATCTTCTTCTTACCTTGCAATACAGAAGTCATTACCAAATTCTACTGGCTCCACCTCAAATATACACAGAATCTATATGTAACTGACCACTTCTCACCACCTCCATGTACCACTGTGGTCCAGGCCATGGGCACCACTTGCCTGAATGATCGCAATGGCCTCCTCCCTGGTCTACCTCGTTTACCTCCTGCCTCTTTTTTGACTAATGTCAATTGACCCAAGTGATCTGGTTAAAACATAAGTTAGATCACGTTATTTCTCTGCTCAAAATCTTCCAAAGGTTTTCCTTCTCACGCAGCACAAAGCCCAAGTCCTTATAATGTCCGCAAGGCCCTATATGATCTGGGCCCTAATTAGGTTTCTGACCTTACCTGCTCCCATCCCTTCCCCAGCTCACTCAGCTTAAGCCACCCTAGCCTTTGCCCTTGTGACTCCCTCCACCCGGACTGTGCTTCCTCCACAATCTGCATGGTTCATTCCCCACCTTCTTTAGGCCTTCACTCAGATGTCACCTGTCCAGACATCTGTCTATAATCATACAATTCGCCTCTTCCCTCTCCCCTACTTTATTCTTATTACTTGTCACCTACACTATATATTTTATCTTGTTTATTGCCTCTCTCCCTAGTATAATGTAAGTTTTATAAAAGTAGCTTTTTTTGGCTTGCCTTTTTTTTTCTTCACTGTTGTACTTCTGGTGTCTAGAACAGTCCTCGGCTATTCAATAACTATTTTTTGGGTGAATGAATAAATGATAAATATCATGGATCTCATCAGGAAAGTGTACACACACACTAATCTACTCAATTCTGAAGTTCATCTGTGGTTTAGAGACCCTGAATCTTACCCCCCCATTGCATAGTCATAGAAAAGAAAATCATTTGGCCCTTAGACTTTAGATTATGAGTAAGTGATGGGAAGGGAAGGACAGCTATAAACTCACGGCAGTACAACCATGCTGGCCTTGAAGCACTGGACACAACTGTTTAGAAGTGGAGAGGATCTGGGCTTTAGAACATGCACAGTGGGTGAGGGGCTTCTTTCCCAATTTTGGCTCTTCCTAAAAACTCAAACCTAACCTAAAAGTTGTAGGACACACTTTAAGAAGTAGGGAGATCAGCTGCACTGGAAAGGTGGAATATCTCAGAAGAGCAACCCCATAAGAACTTTCATTTCATCCACTCATTCATTCATAACTGGCACTAGGACAGGTGCCTGAAGATAGCAGGTAAGGTAAGTAAGGGCCTTCTCGGTCCAGACGGGAAGACACAATTGTAAAGAAATAGCTGCAATCCACTGGGATAAAAGCTATAAGAAACCTAGATTCTAGGCACAAAGGTGGTATATAGGAAGAGGTCAATGCTCAACAGAGAGGGTCTAGAAGGACAAACAGGAGTTCTCCAAGAAAACAAGGAGGGGCAGGGCATCCTAGGGAGGGGAAACAGCAATGCAGACTCCTGAGGTAAGAAAGGGTGTGGAACAATTAGGAAAATTTGAACAATCTGGCAAGTCTGGAATACACACCATAGATAGGATTTGTGGTGAAAATAAATTGGAGAAATAAGGGGACCTGATCCTATTGTGTTCTGCATTCATGCTAAAGAGAGTGGACTTCGTCTTACAGCCATGGAGATCCACCAAAGGCCTTTTAGAGAGAGGAATCACATGAATTATGAATAACATAAATAACATGTACTATGTTTTAGAAAGCTCTCTAAGGGATGAAAGGCAGGGAATGAGCATCTTCCATGCTCTAGGCATTCAGTTGTAATTTTCACAATGTTTATCTATTTATTTTTTTCTGTTGCTCTCCACCTGTTTGAGAAGGTAAGATAGTCCACTTCAAGGGTAGTTGTGATTACAGGAGACAGAAAGGCTTCTTTCCTAGCTCTGTCTAATGTAAAGCAGGGGCAATGCTGTTGTCAGCTTTAACCAAGATAAGCAAATAAGCAGCTTAACTCTCTGGACTGGTCATCAGAAGAAACAGAACTGGGTGAGGTAAAGCAGCTTTATCTCAAAACTCACCTGGAAACTGAGTAAACAGAAACAATTAGCAATTGAAGACCAAATAATATAACTTTTACAATATTCTTGACAACTGGTTAAGACACAGTAGCTAAGGCAGTAGTGAAAACATTTCCCTTTGGCTGTCCTGTGTGTGTATGTGCTCATTCATGTCCGACTCTGTGATCCCATGGACTGTAAACTGCCAGGCTCCTCTGTCCATGGGATTTTTCAGGCAAGAATACAGGAGTGGGTTGCCATTTCCTCCTCCAGGGGATCTTCCTGACCCAGAGATCAAACCTGTGTCTCCAACATTCTGTAGGGGTGGGGTTACCAGGACTCTGTACTGCTGACTCACTTGGAGACATCCGAGAAGGTATGTCTATTTGTAAACTTTCACTGGCTACCATTTTGGATGAGGGCAGCAGACTAAAATTAAAGTAAAACTCAAGTTTCTTTCTTTTTATATGAAATTTGGTATGAACCAGTTTTTCCTCAGAAAAACTTCATGGGGCCTTCAGATAAAAAAAGAGAAGGCCAAAGAGTCATGGTGAAATGGAGTGTTGACTTGGCTTAACAATGGCTCCAAGGAAATAACGCACTTCAAGGGTGCCTTTGCCTCCTATGAGAGGAGAGCAGAGGACATCACAGGAAGAAAGGAGAGCATATTCTCCTCCCGTGAGATGCCTGGGGGCCCAAACTGAGGATCTGCGCCATGGGTGCTTCCTGGTCTTTGTGGAGACATCTCTGAGCAGACTCGCAGCTGGGTCACCAGCAGGACACACTCCAGAGCAGGTGGGAAGGGTGTGGAAACAGAAGTTAAGCAATTTGCCCAAGGTCACACCACTCATACCAAGCATCTCATTCCAGAGCCCACATTCTCAGCTATTATTTAGTTCTGCTGTATGTTCTGGGAGAAGGGATGAAATTTGTCATTGCCAGTGAGAAGGGCAATCTGAGATCCAGGTTAAGACTTTTGCCTGCTCATCAAAACATGATTTGTGTAGAGAGAATTTGCCATTTGTGGTTTTTTCTTTTTTTTTGGTCATGCCACACAACTCTCAGGATCCTAGTTCCTTGACCAGGGATTGAACCTGGGTCCTCAGCAGTGAAAGTGCAGAGTCCCAACCACTGGACCACCAGGGAAATCCGTAGAATTTGCCATCTGGACTTGACTCTGCCCAAGATGATCCTACAGCTGAACCCTGGGGTAAGGTTAAGGGGGGTTATCTCCCCCCCTGAAAGCCGGGTAGGCCAAGCCAGGTGGGCGAGGCAGGTACAGCCGTGTGAGAGCGTGTCTGTGGGTCCCACCTTGTGGAGCAGGTGCAGCAGGGCTTCCCGCAGGCAGCTGTGCCTCACATAGAAGCTGATGATGGCCAGGTGGGTGCTGTAGTTATGCAGGTAGAAGAGGCATTCTTGGTAGTAGGTGTTGTTCAGGATCTTCCCTTCAGGAATCACCTCCAGAGAGAGGCTCTGCGTCCGGAGGGTTGCTTCCAGCTCTTTCAAGGTGGCCAAGAAATCATCATCTTGCTGCCAAGAGAGGACAGAGTGAGAGGGACCAAGGGACCCAGAGAGTTCTCAGCAGCCTCTGGACACACTGCTTTCAAAAAACGCTTAACAATATGGAAAAATGCTCTCTCGTATAGTTTGAAGGGTACAAAACAGGCAGGATATAAAATACTATACATTAAACCGTATGCCATGCCATGCTAAGTACACTTTGGTCATATCTGACTCTTTGCGACCCTGTGGACTGTAGCCCACCAGACTCCTCTGTTCATGGGGATTCTGCAGGCAAGAAAACTGGAGTGGCTTGCCGTGCCCTCCTCCAGGGGATCTTCCTGACCCAGGGATAGAACCCGCATCTCCTGCATTGGCAGGCAGGTTCTTATACCACTAGCACCACCTGTAGAACCCTATATACTGTACAGCAGCAATTTAATTCAAAAACACAACAAAGAAAAGTCACCAAAATCTAAATACAGCTTAAGTCTGGATATGGGATATGTGACTTTCATGTCTTTAAAATAATTCTTTTTTATTTTTTTGTTGTTGGATATTTGACTCTTTATGACTTATCTAATCACATAGATGGTGAGGGACAGGGAAGCCTGGCATGCAGCAGGTCCATGGGTCACGAAGAGTAGGACAGGACTAGGCGACTTTCTTGGAAAAGCAACCACATATACTGGAAAGAAGGAAATCCAAACTGGACAGCTCTGGGCCAGGGCTGCACTGTCAGTGGGACGGAAGCAGGATCTTCTCCCCAGGCTGTCACTGCTCTGGGGCCTCGCTGCCCCCCTGAGCCCAGCCTCTGCCTGCTGCACTCTTACCACAGATAGGAGTGGCCTCGCTGTGGACTCCAAGTACTCGACCACCTCCTGTACCAGCCTTGAGCCATGACTCAGCTGATTGAGGTCGAGAGGGGGCTTTAGGCATCGGCTGAACTTCTCCCGTGCGGCAGTGAGGTTCCCAGCTTTGAGGCAGGCCATGCCCCAAGCGTGCCATGCCCCGGTGGTATCAAGGCCAGTCTTTGTGGAGACCTGGAGGAAAAACTGCTCCTTTTAGGGAAAAGGACTTGCAGCCAGGCCTGAGGGTCCCAAAGATTGATTCTATCCCCTTGTTGCCAATCATCTCCCTCACCCCACCCCACCCCACCCGCCATGACTCCCACACTGGCAAACTGGTCATGCCCTAGACACTCTCCGTGGCCAAGGAAAAGTGGAGGAAGTAACTTGTTGGGGCAGACATCAGCTCTGTGCCTCACCTCAACACCCAGTTGGTAGTACTCAGCTTCCAAGAGCTGGTTCCTGAGCCTGGTTACCGCAGCCGGTTGCAAGATCTGATCCAGAGATGGCACGTGGCGATAGGCGGCAGCAACTAAAATATTCAGCACATCGACCTTGCTGATGTAGCTACCAGGAGGAAAAGGGCATGGCAGTGAGGCTCCCCAGGGTCCTCCCAGGAACAGGTGCTGCTTAAAGGTTTCCTGTTTTATTTTTAATGTGAAATGGGATCACGAGAATTGGGAGGTACATGGGCGAATAGGCTCTGGAGTCAGACTTTCTGATTCTCAACTCTATCACTTGGTGGCTCTATGATCTTGGGCAAGTTAGTTAACCTTTCTCTGCCTCAATGTATTCATCTGTGAAATGGATATAATAACAGGGAGTTTTAAGGATAAAATGAAATAACTGAAGGAAAAGAGCTTAGGATGGTATCTGGAGCTTTGCAGTGGATTGTGGTAGATGTAGTTAGTCGATCAGCCGTGTCCAACTCTTTGTGACCCCATGGACTGTAGCCTGCCAGGTTTCTCTGTCTATGGAATTCTCCAGGCAAGAATACTGTAGTGGGTTGCCATTGCCTTCTCCAGGGGATCTTCCCAACCCAGGGATCGAACCCAGGTTTCCTGCACTGCAGGCAGATACTTTACCATCTGAGCCACCAGGGAGGCCCTCCAGGGAAGCTTTCAGGAACTCATTAAATGTTAGCTATCAATACGTGGAATAGGGACGTTCTGGGACACTCAGGTTTATTTGAGGCAAGGCCTCTACATTGAATGTTAGCAGCTCACAGGCTACCTGTTGCTTTTCGGTTCTCTGGAAGCCTATCTGGGAGAGCGCATACAGATTGTATCACGGTTTGCATCTCCAGTCAGTATGGAGGTCACAGCACTACCATCCTCTGGAGTGCTGCTGGGCAGGGGCCTCCTGGCCCTTCACTTGGATTCTAGTGCCCTGGACTTGACATCCTCTACCTGGGTCAAAGGTGGATACTGTCACCAGGACTGCTGCCTCTGATCTTACTCCTGATATTTGGTGACCGCAAAAACCTTTTAAAGACAGACTCCAGAAAGCTGTCTGGGATCATTCTGTGTGGCCCTACCTGAGACAGGCCTACACTCAAGGTTCTTGACTCTTGTATCAGATTCTATCAAAACCCATCCACGGATCCTGACTTGTCCACTGATTTCCCTGGAAAGGGATTCAGCACATGAGTGAGTCTCAACTAGTGGGGGTATGGCAGGGGATGGTATAGTGTATAAAAGAAAGCTTGGTATCATCATGTATTGGATGTGTAATAGGTGGTTTGAGCTTTTTTGTTTTTAAACATTATTTGTCTACAGACTCTTGAGCATCCCTTGGACTGCAAGGAGATCAAACCAGTCAATCCTAAAGGAAATCAATAGTCATTGGAAAGACTGAGGCTGAAGCCCCGACACTTTGGCCACCTGATTCGAAGAGCCGACTCATTGGAAAAGACCCTGGTGCTGGGAAAGACTGAGGGCAGGAGGAGAAGGGGGTGACAGAAGATAAGATGGTTGGATGGCATCATCGACTCAATGGACAGGAGTCTGAACAAACTCCGGGAGATAGTGAAGGAGTCTGGTGTGCTGCAGTCCATGGGGTTGCAAAAAGTTGGACATAGCTTAGCAACTGAATGACAACAATTTGTGTACCGGAAGAAGGTATTTAAAACAGTGGAAAAATACTCTGCAAACCAGGAGTTCTCAATACACGAGAGATGAATCTACTGTTGTCAGCAACTGGGCACAAGTGCAGCTAATGTGAGGACTCCAGGGTTGGGCAGAAAGAATGTGTCATTTGAAACCACTGCTGTTACGTGTCCAGAAGCACATGGCACCTGGGGGTGGTTGAGAATCCTGCTGAAGCAAGGACCTCCTGAATTTCTGCTTACTTAGCCCAAAGTGGATATTGCCTCCATCTGTACTGGATTTTGAAGGAAGTTTAGGACTTATTATTAAATTTGTTCTGCCTCCCCACAATCTATCTTTTTTCTCTTAATAAGATTGTATTTCATTTACATTTCTGATATTTGAGAAATATTCAGACATCTCAAGATTTTTAACATTAACTCTACCTTTTGCTATATGCAATGGTTTCTGTTCTTTCCTTCTCTTCTCCCCCATTTCTGATAAATTGGTATAGTTTTGGTTCTTCACATGGTTATTTAAAAAACTGTATTTAACATATTATAGTCCTCTTTTTTTGTCAACTTGAAAAATGATATAGAAACCTTTGTCTCTTGATCAAGGAGTAAAATTAACTCCTATATATTTCCTTCCACTTCCTGTCCCACTTCTTTCTGCCTTTCTCAACCTTCAGGTCTTTGTTAATAATAAAACTAACATTTTTGGAGTACACAGGCTCAGTTCTTAGCCCTTTATATGGATATAGTACTCACACTTTATCCTTATAACAGCCATAGGGAATAAATATCATTATCATCCCCATTTTCCACAGGAGGAAACTGAGGCCCAGAGTCATCTAAAGTTACAGAGCTCTAGGAAGTGGTGAATCTGAGCGTCACTGCACTCTCTGTGATCTGGTGAGTGTGCAGGCCGGTACTCTGGGCAAGTGCCTAAAGCACTGATACATCAAAGAAAATTATGCTCTCTTCTCTGAAATCTGGGTAGGACAGAGTGCTGGGAACACACAACATGAGTCACACATTTGGGTGGGTAAGCTGGGAATTGGGAGTTTTCACTGTCAGGTTAACGGAGGCAGAGCAGGTTGTGCTGGGGCCTGGGGCAGAATCCTCCCTTTTCTATAGAGACTTCTATTTTATGACTCACGTGTCTCCCTGGGATGCAGGGACAGACCAGTCCACAGTGCGATTCAAAGATCTGTCATCCACAACTCCCTGAGGCCATGGTCTCAATTTGGTCAAGGCTAGGTAGACTTTTGGTTAAGGCTAAGGATACATTTTCTGTGTCTTTTTTTTTTTGTCTTTTTTTTAAAAATTTTGGTTGCACTGAGCAGCATGCAGGATCTTAGTTCTCCAACCAGGAATCGAACCTGCACCCTCTGCGGTGGAAGATCGGAGTCTTAACCACTGTACAGCCAGGGAGGTCCCAGGACACATTTTCTTTAAAAGTCAGAAAGTTCCACAGAGACTAAAGGTGTTCCCCTAAATTAATTTTAATTACAAATTAGCCAGTCTTTCAGACTGGGTATAGCTAGAGAACCTTCCTTGAGGACCCCTCAGGGAAAGGGAAGAACTGTCATGGGAGGGTGACAAGGACGGCTTGGGGTCTGGTGATGGCATTTGCCAACGTCAGACGGGCTGCCAAAACAGTTCAGCACATCTTGTCAGAAGATGGGGAGGTGAAAACTCACAGTGGGATCAGAAAAAGAAGCTGGATAAACATGTTATTGTTTAGTCGCTAAGTTGGGTCCGACTCTTTGGCGATCCCATGGACTATATAGCCTGCCAGGCTCCTCTGTCCATGGGATTTCCCAGGCTGGAATGGGTTGCCACTTCCTTCTCCAGGGGAAGTTTGACCCAGGGATCGAACTTGCGTCTCATGACCACCAGGTAAAAGGACAGGGACTCACTTCCACTTACCTGTCACAAAGGGCCAGGTCCTGGCTCTGGCCTGCCTTGACGAACATCATCTTGGCGCTGAAGAGCAGCTGCTTCATGATGTCCGTGAGCAGCCCGGCATCCACCTCGGGGTTGGTGAGCCCCTGGGACAGCCTGCAGCAGTGCTCGATCAGCTGGTGGCCGCAGGCCACGCTGTCCTCGTGCAGATTCAGGATGGCAATGCACAGGGAGGCGCTGGGGGCCTGGCCCGAGTGGAAGAGGAGAGACGCACACCGTGAGTTCAGGGGCCAGACCAGGCTGCAGATGTAGCTGGGGAGGCAGGAATTCTACCCATTCCAGGAAGCTTGAAAAACTCAGGAGGAAGAAGCCAAACTCCCACAGAGCAGAAGTGGAACTAAACCCGTTTCAGAAGTTCTAAGTCATACTCTGGCTGCTAGGTTTTGTCACCTGACTGGGGAGAAGGCAGCTGTGTCCATGTGTTACCTACTTCTTGGAAACGTCCGGAGGGGCCCTTCTTTTCCAGTTTCCTAGGAGTTCAGCTGCTCTTTAATGTTGGTTTGGACAACAGTTGCCTTGCTTGTTTAGCTACCTGGCGAGGTCTCTGCTTCAAGCCACTGGACACAATGCTGCTAAATTAATATTCCTAAAGCACACTCCATGGCCCCTGACATCTACCAAATACATATATCTCACTGCAGAGTGTAAGGTCCTACACATAAATAGCCCATTTCAACCTTGCCTCTATTAATACCCCATGTTTCCTTCAAATTAAATCACTCCCAACTCCCCAACTATTTTGGACACTGTGTCTTTGCTTGGATGTTCTAGTTTGGAATTTGGAATCTTTCCCCTATCCTCACTCCCCTCATGACACCCAAACTTCTGCTTGTCAAACTCCTACCACACTTCCAAAGCTCATCTTAAATGGCATGAAGGCTTTCCTGATTTCCTCTTGTGTATTTCTCAAGCTGTTCCTCATTTTGTGCTTTTAATGGTTTCCTTGCCTTAGGTCCCATGTGATTACACTGTGAGCAAGTGAAGACCAGCCTGTGTTTGTCCAACTCTGCATTTCCTGCTATGTACTACACATCATGTGTGTGTGTGTGTGTTTTCAGCTGATCAGTCGTGTCTGACTCTTGGCGACCCCGTGGACTGCAGCCCGCCAGTCTCCTCTGTCCATGGGGATTCTCCAGGCAAGAATACTGGAGTGGGCTGCTATTTCCTTCTCCAGACTACAAATCATAAAGAAACTCAAATGACTATCTATTTTATCGTTATTACCTGCTCATAGTAAAATTCACTCCGCACCAGCTCATTTTCCTCCTCATTCAGATCCAAAATCCATTCCACCTCTGCTGCTTTGGGGACTCTCACCACAGCTGAATATGGAGGGCTTTCACTCTTGGAGCTGTCTGGGGCTGAGAAGACAAACGCCATCTGTGTGTCATTCATTGGCAGCAGCCCAGTTAGCCCAGCCAGTGAGTGGCGTAAGCTGTTGGCAGATCCCTGCTTGCTATCTTAGGGCTATTTCTTTCCTTTTGGTCCCTTGTATTTCCTTCAGGAGACCACCTTGGGTACCTCAAGCTTTCTTCCCCAGGCACAGACCCGGGATGAGTGTTGCCATATCTGCCATACAACCCTGTTGCTTCATGTGAGAAGCCCTGAAAAGTACATGCCTCCTAAATGGAGGGCTGAGCCACTGGCTGCTCTAAAGACCAACCTGCCCAAACTACCAATAGTGATTACTAAGGGGAGGGAGGGGGCGTTGGGAGGCAGGATGGTGGTCAAGGGGAATCTAGGGGGAAACAAGAGAAATAAGCTACTAAAAGTTAAGGACCCAGTTCTTTGGCTACTGGCATTCTCGATGCTGGAAGCTAATGGGCCAGTGTGATAAATTAATATGACAACAAACCTTAAGGGAAACAGCCTGATAGAAATGCCAAGAATTTTCTTTGGTCAGCCTATTGGACTGAGTTGCCACTGAGGGTGTCAGTTGCAGCAGATATGCTGAAGGAATGGCTCACTTGAGCACAGAAAGGAAAAGTCACAAGGAGGGAGCTTCCTGGCGGTCCAGGGGTTAGGACTCTGCGCTTTCACCTCCAAGGGCTCAGGTTCAACCTCTGGTTGGGAAACTAAGATCTTGCAAACCTGGCAGCGCAGTCAAAAAAAAAAAGAAAGTCACAGGGCATGTGAGTCAGCCTTACCTTCTGGTTGTCCTGGATTCTCCTCTGGTATACTGGAAACAGAGAAAGAAAAGGTGAAATGCCTGTGAAAACTGAATTCCTCCTCCTCCTTGAGCTTGGTATACAGCACTGACATTTACTGTTACCCCACTGAGATTATCAGGGAATCATCCAAAACTCTTCTCTCTCTCTCACCTGTCATAGCCAACCACTTATCATTTCTTGTCCATGCCATCTCCTGAATACCTCTTTAAATATCCTCATCTCTCTCCTCATCCCTGTCTCAGAGACAGTCCTCATCACTCAATGCTATTGCCTCTGCAGTAGCTTCCCAACTGGTCTCCTTGATTCTGCCAATCTATTCTCTACTTTGTAGCTATGGCAAGCTTTCAAAAAATGCATTATGTTATGCTTCTGCTTAAAATTCTTTAATAGCTCCTTGGGGTACAAATATTCCACATTTGCAGGTTAGCAGACAAAGCTCCTCATGGCCTGGGTGTCTCTGGAGACCATCTCCTACCACCCATGACCTCTGCTCAACCCATAAAAGTCCTATCCACACTGCCACAGGCTTTGATTAAGTTCATTCAGTTGGTGCCACTAACCACTAAAGCTCAATGTCACAGGCCAGAGCCCAAGTCTATCACCAAAGGAGCCTTCTGGTCAACCAATCCCAGCCCATGCTGCCAAAGAGCAAGCTCCAAGCCATTGTGCCATTCCCTAGGTCCTCCCATCTCAGCTGCCCCTGAGTCCAGAGCCTTAGCTCATGACCTACCTATTTACACTTTTCAAAGGACCTGCATTTTCTCCTGTCCCTAACTTTGCAGGTGTTACTCCCACTTTTGGGTGCTGTTTTGACTTCTTTTCATCCTCTAGGGAGGCTTAGGCCAAGTGCCACACCCCTAGGAAATCCTGATCACTGAGCTAAGCTGGGTGTGTCTCCATACTGTACTATCAAAGGGCTCTGTGGTCTGTATTTTGGCTGTCTTCCCACTAAATAGGGGCTCCTCAAGGGAAAAGTGATTGCTGAGTGAAAGAATCCTTACTGACTGCTCATTTCAAATCTCAGCAGAAAAATAAACAGGTAATTTCCCTGTCCCCCACCAGGAGGGAGGCAGTGGTATGCCAGGGTCACAGAAACTGTGGTATAAGCAAGGCACATCCTCCTTTCTATCAGGTCAGTAATCACCATGATAAACAATGATAAAAAAGTTCACGTTAAAAGAAACACAAACATGAGTTTGAGATCGATTTAAGTCTGTTCATAAAACACAAAGAAGTCAAAGTAATTTGGCTTTTGGATAGCTGCTTTGGCTCATATTCCCACATGCACTTAGTTTCACCCTCTTTTGCTGCTAGAAGTAGTGGAAAAAACTGAGCAACATTGAGCCGGCAAAAAACACTTGATCTGTTTCGCCAGTGGCATGAGCAGTTTCTGAGATCTGTCCCCAGGTGAACTGTGTGTAGGAAAGTGTGGGGGCTCTCTGAGTCGTGGATAACAAGCCAGAATGATTAGGTCAATGAGAGCTGATGTAAGCGAGGCCCCAACATTCAGTAGGTGAGCGTGTTGTTCTGAGTCCAGCTGAGACCGACTGAAGCAAGAGTGGCTGGAAGAGGTGAGGGTGCTGGCAAACAAAGATCAACGGCCTCCGTTAGGGGACAGGCCAAAGAACCCAGTGCCCTGATCTCAGAGCATCATGGACGAGCTTGCTCTCTGCTTCTACGTACCCCTACTTCCTCTCTCAGATGTCTCTCTGACCAAGGTCAACCATTACACCACAGGCTTAAAGGCATTTCAGTGTGAATGTGAAAAGAAAACTTTCTGTAACTGCTCAGATTTGAGATGTGCTCCCTCATGAGACTCGTAGGTTTGTCAGGACCCCGGGGAGGGGGTGCTGGTCAATAGCAGCAGTGGCCCCGCTGCAGGGCACTCACTCTTTGTTGAAGTAGCTATAGCACTGGTCACACACGCGGGTAGGGTTCTCTCGGCAGCCTTCCACTACCATTTTCTTGGTGGAGCAGGAGCTGCATACCAGCCGGCCACAGCGGCGACAGTGATGACGCCTGTTGAACTGAGGAGGGTCATTGGAAAGAGAAAGGGGAGTAGGGAAGAGAAAGTGAGATGGCCGGACCTGTGAGCAACCTGTCAATCCATTTACCCTTGGAATGAGCCACCTGTGATTTGCTAAGACTATCAGGTGCTTGGGCTTCTGTTGAGAAGGAACACACTAATCCTTGCCTTCACAAAGCTGACATTTAAAGATCTCTCTCATTTGATGGGCAAAGATGCCTGAGTCATGGACAGTTTTGCAAGAGCTCCTGACAAGCCCTACCTGTCTGTGGAGGAAACATGTGAAGACAGAATAAAAAGTAGTGGGGAAGAAGTGACTTTTCCAGCCAATGAGGAACACAGTTCTACAAGGTATTGATGATGATGAAAAAGTGTCCTTTTTTCAAGTATTTTACAAATACTGCCTTATTTCATCATAAGAGGTTGATAGACATATTACACCTTTTTTTTATAGAAGAGGAGGAAACAAACACAAAGAAATTACACCATCATCATTCTCCCACATGCTGAGCTATTATGCCAGTTAGGTAATGTGCTCAGTGTGGTAACATGTGTTACTATAGTTAGTGTTTATGAACCAAGTAATACATCATCCCCAGTTTACAAGTGAGCATCTGAGATGAAAAGACTAATAGTCACATTGCAAGTAAGAGGTAGGGCTGGGATGAGAAGTGAAGTCCTCTGGCTCCAGCACATAAAACCACTACCAGGTCACCCGTCTTATTGCAAAAGACACGAGAGCTGGAAACGAGATGTTCTGATGCTTGGTCACTGCTTCTGCAACACCTCTGCCTCTTTCCATTTATTCCATAAGAAAGGCAGAGATTTAGAATTTAAGGCTACTCAAGGGAGGGGAGGGTGCGGCGTCTACCCTCTATCTGAACTCAGAAAATGCATCCTGGTCAGGTAAAAGATAAATCCAGTGCCTTAGACCTTCTGAACATACCCTCTCCTCTTGGGGACAGGAGGTGACTATAAACTCAGGCTCATGAAGGAGAACTTTCATTTCTCCTGCAGGTGAAGCTAGAGATGGATGAGACTTACCATGGTGAAGCGCTCCCTGCAGCAGACCATACAGACACTCTCACTCTCGTCTGGGACCCACTGGTGCCTGGCAGGGGGTGTAGCCGGGGGCACAAACTCCAGTGGCAGCTGATTCTGGGGGAAGCTCCTCTCCCTCAGACTTGGGGAATGTACAATGGGGACACCTGGGGGTCAGAGCCAGAAGTCAGAGTAAAAGGTGATCAACAGTCCAGCTGATAAATGACGAAGGGATGAGAGAATTAGAACTGTACCATTTTACAAAGCCTCCTGATATCACAGATCCAATTAATGATTATCAATGGCTGACTGCCAAAAAAGCACTGTGTGGGACTTTCCTGGTGGTCCAGTGGCTAAGACTCTTGGCTCCCAATGCAGGGGGCCTCGGTTCAGTTCTTGGTCAGGGAACTGGATTCCACATGCCACAACTAAGACCTGGCCTAGCCTAATAAATAAATATGCCATGTTTCTGAACTTGGTGATTTAAAGAAAAAAAGAACATTGTGCATTTCCTGATGGAAGGCACAGGACCGCTTATCAAATATACTGGCCAAAAAACATTGAGCCTGAATCAAATCAGGCTTCCAGATCCATGTACAGGGTACTGGAAACAAAGGGAACGGAGACCTAGATTACCACAGGGTGACAGTCAACAAAATCCAGAGTGTGGGAAGCTCTACGAGACAAGTGAACCAGTTTCCTTCACAAATAAAAAAGAGGTAGAGGGAAAAAGAGGGTATAGAAACCTACTGATTAAGAGAGATTCTTATTAAGAGAGAGTTTAGTCAAATGCCATGTGTGGACATTATTTACATCCTGATTCTAGAAATACCAATTCTAAAAAAATTCCTCATGAGATTACTGGGGAAATCTGAATATTGACTGGATAATTTATAATAATAAGGAATCATTAATTTGGTTCTGGCTATGAGAATGATGTTATGGTTTTGTTTTATAAATTTCCTTACCTTTTAGAGGTATACACTGGTTTTTGGGGGCTTTTTTTTGGGCCATGCCATGCAGCTTCTAGGATCTCAGTTCACTGACCAGGGACTGAACCCAAGTCACAGCTATGAAAGCCCTGAACCCTAACCATTAGACCACCAGGGAACTCCCGAGATAGACACTGTTTTATTTATGAGCAAAATGGTATGATATCTAGGATCTGTTTCAGAATAATCCAGTAGAGGGACAGGGGTACAGATGAAACAAGAATGGTCATACTCAGATGATAAATATTGCAACTGAGTAATAGGTACATGACACTTCATTACACTATTCTTTCTACTTTTGTGTACTGGAAATTTTCTGTAATAAAAAATAAAGAAAAAATTAAGTAAACCAAAGCTGCTCAGGCTGCCTTATGCAGAAAAGTTGCTCATATCCTTGTATACCTGAGCCCTTCTGTCAGGTCTGCTGATTATCCTGAAGCATGGCTCCTTCTCAAAGTTGGGCCACAAAATGCTACTTTGCTTTATGGTATCTAAGGAGATGGATGGTACGGTACCTAGCAGAATGATGTCGGCAGGTCACAGAAAAAGAACTGAATACACAGTGACTCTTAGCAGCACCCAGAAGGAGAGGGATTGTTGACCTCTCCCCAGGAGCCTGTTCTCCTGACTGTTGGCAAAACAAACATTTGCTGAGCCTCTTCTGAGTGCAGGCCATTGGGCAAAAGTCAGGAGACTGGAGTGGAGCAGTGGTGAAAAGGGGTGACCGAGAAATGGCAGGAGACTTCAAGGACCTTGCACCCTGTGTGGCTGCAATAAATAAATAACTACCTGTAGGACAGGGTCAGAATGAACACGATGACTAAGTAGGTTGATCCTCCTTATTAGCAGATTCCATATTTGTGAAGTTGCCTGCTTGTTAAAATTTGCTTTTAACTTCAAAATCGGTATTTGCATTGCTTTTGCAGACACCTATAGAGTGGTGAATAATTTGAGTTGCAGGCTTGTTATTATGCAGGTCCTCATCTACGGTTGAATAAGGTCATGTTTTGCTTTCTTATTTCAGCTTTCATACAGAGCAGACCAGAGAATGGAGCCAGTATGGGACAGTGAGGCAGGAAGTGCAAGAAGCTCACTTCTGGGGATGGTTGGACAGGGTTTGAATCCCAAATGCTCAATATGCACTCGTGGATGGGGTGGCTTCAGGCAAGTCACTTTAACACTCTGAGCCTCTTTTTTTCTTTTGTACAATAAAGAAAATAGAATCTACTGGGATGAACTGTATTCAGTTGAGATTATAATGTATGTGAAATGTGTGTATATGTATATATGTATATATATATACATATGTATACATACAAGCATACACACACATACAAGCATATTTTCCCTAGGAGCAATGGTTCAGTATCTGCTAATTCATTGTGGAATCTTCAAAGATATACTATTGCAAATGATAAGAATCGTTCATATGTTGAGTTTTCTGGGATATACAAAGTTGGAACAAATCAACAAAACCAATAAGAATGTTGTGACTGGAAATGAAAAAAGCAGCAAAAGAATCAGAAAATCAGAGTAAGGCAAGATTGAACTGAAAAAATGGATAACTCTCAGACTCATTCTTACCAGGAGCAGCAGCAGAAGAGAACTCGGCTGACGGTGACCTAGACAAGGTCTCGAGGTCTGAAGCCTGACTGACAATCTCCTGGAGGTGAGTCACAGAGTCTGCAGGGAAGGAAAATGTTGACAGATCATTCTACCATAAACAAACCTCACTTGTTTTGCTAGGAATTTAGTTCAAAGCCCTGTTGATTTCGCTGTCATCCCATGATTCTACCAGGCATGCAGAGAATGACAGAAGGACTTCTAAGACAGTCATAAGCATGCTTTTCAAATGCCTCAATAAACAAACTAAGTTAGGCATGTGAGATAAGTGATGTATAGACACTAGGATTTTACAAAATAAATCTAAAGATGTCCAGGGGGAAGCAGAAGATACTTAAGTGATGGTCCTGGAGGGTAGGGAGTAAGAAAAAAAAAAAGCTGGCTGGGAACATTAGCCCTCATTTATTTCATTTTCTTCATTCTATTAAAGACTGAATCAGCTCACATACTAGTGACATCTGATGTGACCCTGGGAATAGTCCTCAAATCAAAATGATGGCACTTAAGAGCCCATTGCACCAAGGCTAGACAGACCACTCTCAGCATGCCTTGTTTTCCGAATCTTTATGTTATTATGCACATGGCAGTTATCTACCAACATTTCATTCAGGTTAGCCTGCCACTTCCTCCAAGACTGAGATCTCTCCTATACAAAAGAGCTCTCTCTCCTGAAGCGTATCCTCTCATTCTCTATCAACTCAAAATCATAAAAGAGGAGAAATGAAAACTAAGGATGGAGCACAGTTATTTTCTTCTCCATGTAGAACCCCCACTGAGCATGCGGGCCGTTACCTGAGCGTTTCTCCCGCAGAGGGTACGGGAAATCCAGGGCTTTTCCTGCATATCTGGAAAGCAGCGAGTCCACCTGGTCCACGGTGAAGCCAATCTCCTGGCCGGCCAGCAGCTGGCGCAGAGTCTGCACGGCCACAGTGGCCCAATCCACTTTCATGTTCATGAGCAGCTGCTCCAGCATGAGCAGGGGGTTAGAGGACAGGTGGGAGTAGCTGGCCCGGTGCTGCTCGGGCAGGGTCAGCAGTACCTGGGAGTGGGGTAGAGCCCCAGTGTGAAGGAAACAAGATATGAATTTCAGAAGAAAGTCAAGATTCTCACTGGGAAGTGGGAAGGGTATCTGGGACCAATGGCCTCTTGGCCAGCTGGCTGGGAGTCTTTTAGAAAGGAAGTAAGGCTGGACTCTGAGCTAAATCCTCCAGTGGCAATCAAGATGAGGGGAACTTTCTCTGGAAAGGTTCAGATAGTAAATATTTCAGACTTTATAGGCCATAAGGTCTTTGTGGCAACTACTCAACTGGTAAATGAGTGTACATGCTTGTGTTTCAACAAAACATGATTTATAAAAGCAGGCAGAGGACTGGATTTGGCTCACAGGTGCTGGTCTCCTAACCCCCAGCCTAGACTAACCAGGCATGATTGACCTCTGCCTGATCCTTAAAGTCACCATTCTGTCCTTTTGAGGCTTTGCTAGAATAAGCAATATAAGGTGGACTAAACCTGGTACCTGCAGGGTCCTACAGGTGAATGATGACTCTAAATTCTTCCTAGGGGTTCTTATCACTGGGCTTGAAATATGTTCACTGGCTCTGATCATTGCCCGTCTTCAAAGATTCCACTCTGGCACAGTACATCCAAAAAGAGAAAAACAGGTGTATCCTCTCTAGGATCATTTTACGTGGTTGAACTCTTAGCAAGTAGGTTGGTAGTCATGTTCATGACTCTACCAGCACTGGTTCTATTCATTCTATACTCAGGGGACAGTATGACTGCCAATCACAATCATTATCACAGAGTTAGAAGGCCTTATCTTTTCCTAAACACTACTCTACTGAAATTAGCTTATAATTTCTTCTACCTAGGTTACACATCAAGGGTAAGGACTTATTATCCCACTGCATAGACAACTAACCCCTTTGCTTTAGCACAGAGTAGTTTTAAGGATTTAAAGCAGCAGTTTTAAATCCTCACATCAGAATCCTTCTGGAAAACAGGCAGGCCCTGTCCCAAAAAGTTCAGTTGTAAATACTCCAGGGTGGAGGTCAACTACTGCTAATTTTAGAAAGTCCAGGTGATTCTAATTCATGGTCAGAATTTAGAAGCCTTGATATAGCAGATGTCAGGCAAAGCATACAGAGAACTTAGGAGGACCGTAAAATTCACTTTGGAGGCAGAGCAGTAGGCAACGCTAAGTTCTAAGGGATATGGTGGACTATTGGGGTCAAGATTTTGTATAGCACAGATCAAGGAAGGCAGATGCCTGGAAGAGCAATTTCTGAAGTGGGAGCTGGACCATCATGCTTTCCTGACAGCCCCTTCTCCTCCTGACCTTGGATCCCATGTACAGTGCCTGGATTTCACGGTGTCGGTCAGCGGTCAGTTCTCCATAGAAGTAGGTTGTGAGGTAGTTGGCCAAGAAATGAGAAGTGGCCAAGCTAGGGTGCTGGTCGAGGGACTGCTCTGTGACCTCAAGGCACATGGTGGGGTCAGGAATTCTTTGTAGAAGCTGTTGCAGGAGGAAGGTAGAGGAGAAAGGTGAGGCTTATAGAAGAACTCTTAGTCCAGCCTTGTTTTGTTTGAGAACAGAACCTTTCGATTTATTCACTTTGGATTAACCCTTTCTCTGCACTCATTTTTTTTCCCCCAGCACCCCTTAGCTTCATAAATGATGACTTTGACAGGACCAGAGATCAGCAGGATCTTGGGCCCAGCTGCCCACCTGGCACCTAATGTAGAGTTGGCACTTACAGGGAGGGTGACTATAACCAGCTAATGCAGGAGCAGATCTGAGACTGTGAGTGCTCTGAATGGGATCCAGTAGGAACAGAGCCATCCGATTCGACCAACCTTCGCATCCCTCCCCAGAGAAAACTGGGAAGAGTTGGAAGCTTACCTGCAGAGCCTTTTCATGATCTCCTCTTTCTAGAAGGTGGAGGAGATGCTTTTGATGTAGGTTGATTAAATGTTCTCTTGGAATAGGGTAGAGGCAGCCCCACTCCTCACATAACTCATATTCCTGGAAGGAAACACACATGCCTTCAACCCCTTTAAAATCCTGGCCTTTCAGTGCACTTAAGTAAGTGCTTAATAAATGCTTAATGTTAAAAAAAAAAAAAAAAATCCTGGCCTTGTCACTCATTCAACTCTTGCCTGGTTTTTCTCAGCAGTCCCGAATCTGCTAAAGCCCCAGGACAGTTTGGGAAGTGTTGATGGGAACTTCATTGGGGGATTAAAGTGGGATCATAAAGGACCAGAACTGGCAAGGTAAGTTCTGAAAATGGTGCAAGTAGGCAGCTAAACATGTCCTTTTCCTCTTAGCTCTCCTATAAAAAAGAAACAGATGACATACAGCCAAACTAACACTTGGTCAGTGCTGGGAAGATACTGAGAAAGTGGGGAAGGCTGAGAGGATTGTCAAAGGAGACAGAGCCTACTCAGCTCTGACTGTTGCCATATGACTGTGCAGGCCCACTGCTGCCAGAGTTTAAAAATTTTCAAAAAATTTTTTTAGGGCTTCCTTGGTGGTCCAGTGGTTAAGACTCCACACTTTCACTGCAGGGGACATGGGTTCAATTCCTAGTCAGGGAACTAAGATATCTCTCACATGCTTTGTGGCATGGCCAGAAAAAAAAAAATTACAAAAACATTTTTTTTTAATTGAAAAATCTCCCTATTTTCCAATGCTGGCAATGAAATCAATATGAAAAGCTAAAAATTCTACAGACTACTACTGCACAGGTCAAATAAACATGCTGCTATTGGATTCCATGGATATCAACCCTTGTTACTCCCCGCATCCCCACCTCCAATTTGGGAACTCTGGATTAAAGTTTCAGAGAGTGGAATTCTCAGAGCTACATCCGAGTATTCTATGGTGGCATCTAAGGCTCTCCCCACAACTCTGCCTGGGGCCACCTTCTTCAGGATGTTCCCTTGTCTCTCAGGCTACATTAGATGCCCTGCCTGTGCCATCACCACAGTCTGGGCTTGCTTCTGTCACTTGGAATATCACAATCACCTAGGGATATGGCTCACATTTCCCCTCACCCTTGCCCCGCCCACCCCTTCCCAAAATAATGAGTTGCACAAAGGCAAAGGCAAAGGCTAAGCTTAATGACCTTTGTTTCACCACTATCTAGCACAGTGGTCAATAAAGGTTTCCTGGATGAGTCAGCACCTGAATAAATACATCTATATTTTGACCTATGATATATATCAGCTTCTCAAAGGGTAAAAAAAAATTTACTCAGCACTCAGTGTCCAACAATCACATGGAAAAGTAGTTAAAGTCATTAGTAGTCATGGCAACATAAATTAAAACAATGATGGTATCATACCACCTTATTGGCAAAAAGTAAAAAGCTAAACGACGCCAAAATTGCCAAGAAGATGGAGCAACAGGGACTGTGAGTAGGAGAATAACTGGGCCAGAACAATGTGGTAACATCTTAGTAAAGGTGAGGATGCTTATGCCTCATGATGCAGCAGTTCCACGCTGGGTATGTATTCTGTACCCACTGTGAACAGTGCAGGAAATCTCCTGTATGAAAACAAGGGTGATAGTTCAAAAGCATTAACTGTCTTAGTCCTTACACTTCTCTGAATGTTGGTAAGTTTCACATGCATAAAAAAGAGAAAAAAGAGTGTTAGGTAATTATAGAAAAAAATGTGAACCTTGACATATGGAAAGGAGTCTACCTAACTGGTTAAGGAGGGGTAAATCTAGAAAGAGGAGGAAGGAGAATAGTACCCAGGAAAATGGTACCTTGGCTTCCAGAATCAGGTTCATGACAGTCGATGGGTCCTCAGCGCAACAGTTTCTCAGGGCCTGCCAGTCACACCACATGGGGGTAGACTGCAAACCTAGAATCTAAGGAAAGACAAGAAAAGCTATCAAACCACACTGTAGTTTCTCTGTCCAGGAACAAGTCATTGGAGTATCCAGGGATGGGCCATCCCCAGGTCTCTGTACCAAACTTGCCAGGAGAGAGAGGGAATAAGAACTAATGGGGCAGAGTGTTTGCAAAGATGAGTGAATCGATCTGGCAAGTATAACCAGGGAGCCAAGGCTGAGTGGGGAGGCCACAACTGTTCTCAGAGGCTTCTGTCCTTTGCAGTTTGTTCAGTCTTCTGGGGTCACTTGTCCCTTGCTCCTTTACCTAAAAACTCTATCCAGGTTATTCTTCTGGCTTGAATGCTCTGTGGGATCACCCTTCATGCAACATTTTAGCTCAGCATGAAAACTGCTGAGGAAGAGTGGAAAGAAAATCTTTTTTACTTGCCATTTTCACTTTCCCTAGTTGGGCTCTGGACTCTGGTTACCAGTACACTTAGGAAGATTAGCATATGTATACTTGCTATGTAGCTGTACCACGTAAATCTATATCCCTAAGCCTCTTGATCTTGAATATAACACATACATAACAAGAACCTTTCACTTGAAAGGTTGAACTGAAAGTGAAATTTTCACTTTTACTTATCCCTTTCAAAATGGCTACTGTTATAGTGAAGAGTTCTCATAAAACATGATCCACTGAAGGAGGAAATGGCAAACCTTGGGGAAATTTTTGCCTTGAGAACCCCATGAACAGCATGAAAAGGCAAAAAGATATGACACTAGAAGATGAGTCTCCAAGATCAGAAGGTATACAATATGCTACAAGAGAAGAGTGGAGGGCAATTACTAATAGATTCAGAAAGAATGAAGTAGCTGGGCGAAAGTAGAAATGACACTCAATTGTGAATGTGTCTGGTGATGAAAGTAAAGTCCAATGTTGTATACAGCAATACTGCACAGGAACCTGAAATGTTAGGTCCTGAAGCAAGGTAAATTGAACATGATCAAGCAGGAGATGGCATGAGTGAACACTGACATCTTAGGAATCAGCCAACTAAAATGGACGGGAATGTGTGAATTTAATTCAGATGACCATTATGTCTACTACTGTGGGCAACAATTTCTTATAAGAAAAGGAGTAGCCTTCATAGTCAACAAAAAAATCTGAAATGCAGTACTTGGGTGCAGTTTCAAAAATGACAGAATGATCTCGGTTCATTTCCAAGGCAAACCATTCAATATCATAGTAATCCAAGTCTAAGCCCCAACTGCTAATACTGAAGAAGCTGAAGTTGACTGGCTCTATGAAGACCTATAAGACCTTCTACAACTAACACCAAAAAAGGTGTCCTTTTCATCATAGTGGATTGGAATGCAAAAGTAGGAAGGCAAGAGATACCTGGAGGAACTGGCAAGTTTGGCTTTGGAGTACAAAATGAACCTGGACAAAGGCTAACAGAGCTTTGCCAAGAGAACACAGTCGTCTTAGTAAACACCCTTTTCCAACAACGCAAGAGACGACTCTATACATGGACATCACCAAATGGTCAATACCGAAATCAGATTCCTTTCTCTTGATGCCAGGTCCTATACCTTCTGATACACCTGCAGCTCCGCGAGCTTTCTCCGTAGCTCATACTCCAGCCCATCTTGGACAGCTGTGTCTGAAAGGCAGTAGGCCAGGATCTCCAAGCACCACTCCAGGGGCCACCGGTCCACAAACTGCAGCGTTAGCCGACTTCTCAGACATGCATCCTTCACAGCAAACAGGTACTGCCAACCTTCTTTGTCTATAAGACAAAAAGATGTTCAGCAAGCCTGGCACGGGAGTTCAAGAGTCCAGGTTACTTCTTAAGAGAAGGGCTGTGTTCAATTTCACAAACAGGAGTTGGGAGGATCCTGAAGATACATCTGACCTGAATTAGTTTTTATACTTGGAGCAATTCTATGATGAAGACAGATGCTGTATCTTTTTTCTTGTTATGAAGGTGAAATCAAAGTCATGGGACTTTCTGAAGACAGAGGAGAAAAAAAGAAGAGAGGAGAAAGGAAGGAATAAAGGGAGAAAGAATGAAAAGAGAGAAGACAGAAGAACAGATGAGGTGCTCCATGGTTTGGCAAGCTGCATACACAGCACCGTTTCAGACTCAACTTGTCAGCAGAACTTTCGGTTTTCCCTGTAATTTCCATGCTGTATCCTACATTACGACTTGAAAGTTACTGCAAGCAAACTAGGCTGTTTTTTTTAACAGTTGTTTTTACTTAGCAGCTCTCTCTCTCACACTCCCACATCACAGAGCTGAAACACAGACTCCATCCAAGCCATTAAGACCTCAGAGCCGGTCAGTGGATTTCTCCACCTTCTCAAGGAAGGATTTTCTCCTTTCCATAGAGAAGCCAAGGTCCCTACCCGCAGCCAGCCCGGCTCTTGCTCCCCCTGGTGGAGGGCTGAAAGTCACCAGTCTCACCTCTGGGTACACGTCAGTCTCCTGGGGAGCTTTTAGAGTAGGAGTTGACTAACAGGCGTGCATGCGTGCGTGTGTGTCTGTGTGTGTGTGTACCTGGGGGAATTTTTAGAGTAGGAATTGACTAACAGGCGTGCGTGCATGTGTGCGTGTGTGTCTGTGTGTGTGCCTGGGGAGCTTTTAGAGTAGGAGTTGACTAACAGGCGTGTGTATGTACGTGTGTCTGTGTGTGTGTACTAGCTTTTATAGTAGGAGTTGCCTAACAGGCCCCTGTGTGTATGTGTGTGTGTGTGTGTGTGTGTGTACTAGCTTTTATAGTAGGAGTTGACTAACAGGCCTGTGTGTGTGTGTGTGTGTGTGTGTACTAGCTTTTATAGTAGGAGTTGACTAACAGGCCTGTGTGTGTGTGTGTGTGTGTGTGTGTGTACTAGCTTTTATAGTAGGAGTTGACTAACACGCCCGTGTGTGTGTGTGTGTGTACTAGCTTTTATAGTAGGAGTTGACTAACAGGCCCCTGTGTGTGTGTGTGTGTGTGTGTACTAGCTTTTATAGTAGGAGTTGACTAACAGGCGTGTGTGTGTGTGTGTGTGTGTGTGTGTGCCTGGGGAGCTTTTAGAGTAGGAGTTGACTAACAGGCGTGTGTATGTGTGTGTGTGTACTAGCTTTTATAGTAGGAGTTGCCTAACAGGCCCCTGTGTGTGTGTGTGTGTACTAGCTTTTATAGAAGGAGTTGACTAACAGGCGTGTGTGTGTGTTTTAAATAATTATTTGCTCTTGAGTGCACTGGGTCTCTGTCCCTGCCTGTGCCTTCTCTAGTTGTACTGAGCAGGGGCAACTTTCTAGCTGCGGTGTGCAGGCTTCTCCTTGTGGTGGGCTCTAGAGCACAGTTGACCACCTTAATAGTTGTGGGCTCTGTTGGGCTCCACCAGCAGGTGGGATCTTCCTGGATTAGGGATTGAACCAGTGCCTCCTGCATTGGCAGGTGAGTTCTTTACCACCAGGGAAGCCCCTGAGGGTCTGTTTTTATAAAGATTTCTTAGAAGACAGCCACGCTCACTTGTTTATGGTCTATGGCTGATTTAATGCCGTAATGACAGATCCAAGTGGTTGCCACCAAGCCTGTAGAGCCTACAAAGCCCTTTACAGAAAAACTTTCCTGACTGCTCTTTTAAAGCAAACACTTTCCTGAACCTTATCATGGGCTTTTGGAAATGGGGCTCAGATATTTGTAGTCTATAACATTTGTCAACGATTCTGATATGCAGGGTTGAGAATACTGGTTATGAGTGCCTGTCCTAAAGTTTGATGGGCTTAGGTTCTAAGCTCTGCTCCACCACTGACTATCCTGGGCAGTTTCCCACGCTCTGGGCCTGGCTCGCCTCTCAGTATCATCAGACCATGGTGGCACCTTTCTCGAGAGTTCCTGTGAGGATCAGACGCGATGATCCACTTGGTGAACTCTCAATGTTATTACCATTGCTGGAGGAGGAAGACACAGCTTTCTGCTCACCACAAGCCGCCGCACAGCACAAGACCGCATCCTGTATGCCGCTCAAGTCGTCCCCATCTTGTCCGTACACATTAGTGAGCTGAAGGGCCCGGCGCCAATCTCTAGCCACCAGGGCTTCCTCGAAGGCCTCGGTGAGCACGTCCAGAGCAGTGGGAGAATGGAGGCCCAGGAGGACGGTAGAGAGACTGGCCTGGCCACAGAGACTCGCGGCCAGACTCTGCCCCTGCTCGGAGGACCCTCGGAGGGGTTCCCAGGCAGCCAGGAGGGAGGCCTCCAGCAGAGGAAACTGTTCCAAGAGGCGCTCACACTCCCGGGCTACCTGCTCGGCTGTCAGGGGCACTTCCCTGCGGCCACGAAGCTCCTTCCATGACAAGCTGGGCTTGGTGACCTTTGACCCCCGGGAAGCCCCCAGACAGGCCACGGTAGCCAGCAGCTTTGAGCGGGACTTCAGAAAGGCCAAGGCGGAGGAGGTGAGGGCTGGGGGTGGTGAATCCCTCGGGGAGGAAGGGGGCTTCCTCTCCAGTATGGGGTTCTCAGTTGGCTTCGGGGAGCTCAGTGTGGAAAGTGGGAGGTCACCCAGGCAGTGGGAGGTGTGCAGCTGGGCCAGCGTGCCCAGGCGGGTCAGAAGGGCTGACGTTTGCTGGCTCTGCCTGGAGGAGCAGAGGGTGAGGGGCTCGCAGCAGCAGTTGACAATGACCTGCGGCACGCTCAGGCTCAGACCCTCTCGGGCCAGGAGGGCTGCCAGCCTGGAGGGAGAGAAGCAGAGGGCATGCAAGGCCTGAGTGCCTGGGCACCATCACTCAATCTCCAAATTTCTTTATGTTTAAACAAACAGAAGTAAATGCAGACTCTCTGTTTCCCCCTATTCCCCTCCTCCTTTTAACTCAAAAGACAGTCTATTAGACCCAATGCCCTGCCCCTTGCTTTTTTACTTAATAACACATCTGGTAGATCTGTCCATATCCGTCTACAGAGAGGCCCCTTATTTATTTATTTTTTTAATAGCTACGCAGCATTCCATTATGTGGGGGAACCTGAATTTAACTAGTCTCCTGTTAGTGGACAATGGCTACGACACACAAAGTTGTGGTAAAATGACTTAGCACATATAGCATTTTTCATACGCATAATAAAGCTTTGGGATAAATTTCCCAATGTGGACTGCCAAAAATGCGGATCGTCATTTTAATGGACAAGGACAAACTGCTTTCCCACAGGGACTGTACCCAGATTTATATCCCGCTAGTAATCTATGAGAACGCTTGTTTTCCCACAGCCTAGCCAACTAATTATGTTATCAATGTTTTGGGTTTTAGCCTACTCTTAAGTAGAGTCCCCCCTTAATTTTATTTATTTATTTTTAATCTGATTTTAACCCCTTTATTTAGATGTGGATAGGAAGAAACAAGGCACATTGAATTTTAATGAAGCCTGCATAAGAGTAACTGCAAACTAATGGAAAAGTTGAAGAAATCCCCCCCTTCCTGTACTGAACTCAAACACAGCCCCACTGAGCCCTTGGTTTCCTTGATGAAACTATTAGGAAGGCCCATGCCTGACTCTCACGGGGTGGCTCCTACCTGTCTGGGGGTACTTGTCGCTCAAGCAGGAGGTGTGACACCAGTTGGGAAGAGCTTTGTTGCAGGAGAACAAAGGGGTTTCCTACCTTGACCTCCACATGATCTGCAAAAGTAAAGAAAATGATTTTTGCACCACTGACTGCAACATTCAGAGCCCTATCTTCCAGAATCAACAACAAAAATAGTGTCAAAACTACACGGAAAGTCCTTTCATTGGTATTTTTCTAGGTAAAAGGTATTCTTGACATGATGCTGGCCACAGGTTTATCTATGCCTTACCACTGTCCTAGAGACTTCCAACAACAGACACACTTCAGTGAACAGGTCTAGCCACAAACAGCAATTTCTGCTCCCTTCCATGTGACTGAAGTGCAGGTAACACTTGCTCTGTGGACTCGAGTAAGCGTCTGGCATTTTAAACAGAGACTCAATTCCTCTTCTCAGTTCTCATATCCACAGTAGATCGAAGATCTGACAGTATTTTTGAGTCATTAATACCGTCAAAACATACTGAATACTCTCATATGTTGTACTACTGTACGAGGCATTGGGGAGATAAAGGTGACTAAAGTGCAGAGGTGTGTAAGAGAGGACCTCATAAATCCAGTGTCCTTGGCTACTGCTGCACCTAGAACCACTTCATCGTATGCCTTCTTCTTCCTCGCCCTAGATACTTGCAGGCCGGTCCTGACTATATTTCCTTTTTCCTGCTACTCACCAGGCTCAGAGCTCAGGCTCTGAAGGAAAACGGCAGCCAGGGTGCTGCAGTACTTGAAGAAGGTGCCCATGTAGTCAGTCTGCTTGCCGCCTGCTGCCGTCTGTTTGCCCAGGTTCTTCTGGAGGAGCTGAGCCTGGATATACACAGGGTGGGCCTCGGCCTCCGGAGCTTTCTGGGCCACCTGCTCCACCAGGGAGGAGAGTGGGGTACTCCTGGGCTCTGGGGAGAGTTATGGAAGGAGAAGGCATGCAGTCTTGAGTCTGTGCATCCGGCTTTGGGTCAATTTCCAACACAATATGGGAACTGAACCTCTGCTCAGTTCTGCATGGGGCATCCTATATTTGGGTATTATACTTACTAGGCAGCTATAAAATCCTAAGTTTGTAAAATAGAAATACAAATATATACTGCATGGGGCATCCTACAGCTTGGTATTACACTTATGAGGCAGCTTCACAATCCCAAGGGCTTCCCTGATAGCTCAGTTAGTAAAGAATCTGCCTGCAATGCAGGAGACACAGGCTCAATTTCTGGGTTGGGAAGATCTGCTGGAGAAGGGATAGGCTACCCACTCTAGTATTCTTGGATTTCCCTGGTGGCTCAGCTGGTAAAGAAACTGCCTGCAATGTGGGAGACCTGGGTTCGACTGCTGGGTTGGGAAGATCCCCTGGAGAAGGGAAAGGCTACCCGCTCCAGTATTCTGTCCTGGAGAATTCCATGGACTGTATAGTTCCTGGTGTTGCAAACAGTAGGACATGACTGAGTGACTTTCACTATACAATCCCAAGTTGGTTCCCTGTGCAAGTGATTCTCAGCCAGGAAGAGTTCTGAGTCTGGAGAAATCAGGGTGAAGAGTTCCACTTTCATCTCAGGGTCTCTGGGGTGGAACTCCTCTGCAAAATGCACAGCACTCTTTTGGGGATGGTTTGGTCAATGTTTACGGAGTGACTTCTGGGTATATCTCTCATTAGGAATGAGAAATGTGTACCAGTCACTTAGGAGGTGGGGAAATAGGTGGGATTAGTTACAAGACCAGTCCTGGTTAACTAGAGGGCTGGTAGGGTCCACTTCTGGGCTTCCCAGGTGGCACTAATGGTAAAGAACCCACCTGCTAATGCAGGAGACTTGGGTTCAATCCCTGGGTCAGGAAGATCCCCTAGAGGAGGGCATGGCAACCCACTCTTGCCTGGAGAATGTCATGGACAGAGGAGCCTGGCGGGCTACAGTCTATAGGGTGGCAAAGAGTTGGACATGGCTGAAGCGACTCAGCACGTACACACAAGGGCCCACTTCTGAGTCCTAAGCCTCCGTTCCAATGTGCTCCTTCATGCTCCGCTGTGTCCTTCCCCTAGTTCAACCGTAACTGCTCGCTCGCAGAAGGACTGGTACCTGGCACCTCCAGTGCTTCTCTCAGCGACTGCAGGATCTGCTCCAGCTGCTGGGAGAGGCTGGCATGGCTGGCTACACAGTCCTCCGTGAGGCTGGGCCAACACATCTGAAGCAGCTCAGCAATGCTGCACCGTGGGGGACCTCCTCCTTTATCCTCTCCACTCTCTATGGAGAGCAAACAAGAAAGAAAGAGTCAGGTCTGATGCTGACCCAACGTTCCGAGTCCAGGAGATTAAAAAAAGGTAGTTACGCAGCTCACCTGATTTGATTTGCCCGGCTGACACAAGCGGGTAATTGAGAATCTTACTGATCTGCTGAAGAACACCTGGAAAGCCTCGAATGCCATCAGCATTGATGAATACGTGGTCTAGCCGGCGACCTGGAAATGGATGAATCAAGAGGGAATGCAGAAAAAACATAAGGTACTTTCAGAGATTGAAAGTCCTGTATTTACGTGTAAAGTTTTATCTCCTTCAATATGAAGGGGGAGGTAGATGCTGTGCCGGTGGAGTAGCCCAGTAAACCTGGCGTATTCCATGTCTGTGGTTCCAGGGCTATCTGTGGCAAGATGCCTCAGCTGTCCACAGCAGCAGAGCCAGAAGCTCTGGTATTCCTGGGGAATTGCTGTCCCAAGCCAACCAGGCACTTCTTGTGGATTTGCCTTGGTACCTTTCTTAGGTGAGAATTTGAGCTGGGATCCAGTCTCCTCTAATTGTTTTAAATGGTATCCTGATACCCTGACTAGATTATAAAGAACTTTATGCAGAGATTATTCCTTATACCTCTCTTGTGCTCCATAAACTTTGGATAATCTGGAAATGCAGTAGGTACTAAATTAATTCCTGATTGGCATGAAACCAGTTGGCTTGAATATTATATAATCTTCATTCAATTTTAGAATATAAGTGCTAGACGAGGGGGAAGTAAACTGTTCAGTAAAAACAGCATTGTATATGCCACAGTACACTTTCTTGGAAGGACTATGTCAGCATTAAAGGATTTCAAGCCAACAGCTCAGAAGTGATTTGGAAGGGTGTGCATAAAAGAGTTAACACAGAAGGCCCGAGACTGCTATCCTCAGAAAGGCTTGCTGGCAAGGTTGGTCCTTGGCTGGCAACTCCTACCTTGACTGGTAGATGCTTTTCTACCCTGATAAAAATTTCCCTAAATGATTCCCTAAATCACAGGAAGTGATTGATTGTGCCTAAACTGTTTGTATGGTGTGGTTTATGCTGAACACCTGCCTTTCTTCCGAGAGTCTGGAAGTTTGGTACATGTTGGGCAGAGGCTGCCTCTGTCACCAGCCCCCAATAAAAACCTTGGGCTCTGGGTCACTGATGAGCTTCCAGTAGACAACATTTCATATTTGTTTGTTGTCACAACTTACTACTGGAGGAGTTCAGTACGTCCCGTGTGACTCCAGCAGGAGAGAATTCCTGGAAGCTTATGTCTGGTTTCCTCCAGATTTGATCCCATGAGCCTTTCCCCTTTGCTAATTTTGCTTTGTGTCTTTCTGATGATGTAATTTGTAGCCATGAGTATGACTGTATGCTGAGTCCTGTGAATTCTCCCAGTGAATCACTGAACCCAGGGAAAGCTACTCATATCACACCTGTTCACCATTCCTCCCTCCGTATTACTCAGAGAGAATAAGTTCCTGTCTCTCTGCCTCGTCAGTCCTTCCAGTGTTGGGTGTGTGTATCAAGGACAGGTGGGGAGTGACACTTTGCCTAATTCTTTCTTCACATTCCTCTAAAAATTCCATAGACACATTCTGGGATATTATTAACCCCAAGGTATAATCCTCCCCTTAACTGTGATCCACTAAAAATTTCCCTTATACCTGGTGTACAAGTTTGAGACCCAGGTTTAAAGTTAAGTGGGATTCACTTTGGAGGAGGTATGCAGTTAAGGGGCACAAACTCCATTTGTAACATTTTTGGAAGGCAACTATATTCACTACTGTATCACCAATGCCATTTGAACCAGTTTTGAATGTTTATCTCTTCCTTGAGTTTATCTATAAACCAGAAGAAAAGGTTCCCAAATGACTGTAGACTGTTATATCTGTTAAGAAGGTGAGATTCTTGGGCTTTCCTGGTGGCTCAGTGGTAAAGAATCCACCTGCCAATGCAGGAGACACATGTTCGATCCTTGATCTGGGAAGATCCCACATGCCACATAGCAAATAAGCCCTCATGCCACACTATTCAGTCTGTGCTCTAGAGCTGGGGAAACTGAATCCTTTGTGCCCTAGAGCCCATGCTCTGCAACAAGATAAACCACTGCAGTGAGAAGTCTGAGCACTGCATCTAGAGAGAAGCCTGGCTCTCTGCAACTAGAAAAACAGTGAAGACCCGGCATAGCCAAAAAGAAAACATTAAAAAAAAAAAAGAAGGCGAGACTGTCAATAGACTAGTCACCAGAATGGACATGAAGGAATAAAGAAACAATCCTTTCACCTTGTCCCTCCTTCCCCAGTAACTTTCTTCCTGTGTAATTGTCAAGCATCTCAGAACCCTGTCTCCTCATCTGAGAACAAAGGGATCATGTGAAGGAAGCATACTCACCCCGACTCTCAAGGCTGCTGTTAAGGCGCCGTTCAGCCGTTTCCAAGAGCTGCTTGCCGGTTTTCCAGAGCTGGCACTGTGAGCAAGCCAGGTCAAACGCAGCCATGGCGGGCGGGCTGAGGTCTTCCAGAACCTCTTTCAGGGGAGCAGTGAGCTCTACCAGGCTACTGCTTATCCAAAAGTCCTCCTGGAGCGTGGGGATGGGGTCTCCAGAGGTGCTGAGCAGCTTGTCGGTCACATCAGAGATGGAATAAAATACCATCCCTGGACACCCAGCGGTTGGGGGTAAAAGGCAAGAGGTTAAAATGATGCTCACTACCACTTTTATTTTGAGAAGTAGTTATAAGGTCAGGAGAAGTGAGGGTTTCTTCCAGATCGGGCCTAAAAGGTTGAGAAAGAATGTGGTAGGTCTGTGTGTGCTCATCTGAAAAGATCTCTAAAATATATTGCTAAAAAACCAAACCAGAAAATAGTACTTGTTACAAGAGCCCATTCATATTAAAAACAAAAAGCATATGTGTATATTCTTTTGAATCTGTAAAGAAAATTTCTGGGAGCATATAGAAGGGACAGTGTGTGATGGTAACTTGATATATACAGCCTAGACTAGCAAAAGATGTGAAAACATGGGACAAGATTCCACTTTCAAGAAATAATGAGCTCTTTCGGCAGTACAGCCAAGGTTGGGCCTGGAGACCCGAGAATCCCAGGCCACAGATGTTAGACAAAACTCCTTCACTTTTTAGGAATGTAAAATAATCCCTGAATAACTACATGGGAAGAAAATACAGTAATCAATTCCCCAAAGCTCAAGATAATGGCCATCAAAACCTGTGGTGGAAACTGCATTCACACTCCTCAGTATACGCTTAATGGAACAGTTCGAGAGGCAGGTAAGTGACCCCTGTGGTCAGCAAGGTTGGCCCCATCTAGAAAATGACTTGGGGGGGTGTCAGGACCGCTGTTTTTCAAGGCAAGCGTCCTGCCCTGGGTTTCTGTTCATCTTCACGGTGAGCCTCTGCTCGGGTGGTTTCTCCCCCACCCCCTCCTCCCACAACTCCCTCCCCACCCAACAAGAGGGAAGCCAGACCTGCGGCTGCAGCGCTGCCGATGGCCTGCAGGGTGGAGCGGCCACTGCCTGTTCTTCGGATGGTGCTGCTACCCCCGTCTGAGTTCTGGTTTTCGATTTTATGTTCTACTCGGGCCAGCTCCTGGATCACCTCCTGGTAGCGCTCCATGAACATCAGCTCCCCGGAACTGTGTGAAGACTTCAGGTTGAAGGTGAACACCACCTGTCACAGGAGAGAAAGGAGTGTGGCTTTTGGTGGGCCTGCTGGAGTGGGGGAGAATCTACAGATCTGAGATCTTGCCAGTCATCAGCCTCTGGCCCTAAGACAGCTGCTTTGTGGGGCTGGAAGAGTGTTGGATGTGCAGAGAGTAGATCAAATGTAGAAATAACTCATAAAAGTCAGCATGAGAGTCACCAGAGCCCCAGCAGAATATAGGCAAATGATGTGGACAATTTCAAAGAGAAAATACGCTTGACTAATACACAGATGAAAAAATGCCTTCCCTTCCAAGTAATCCAGGAAATTTAAAAGTCATACTACTTTGCATCTATCATAAGGACAAAGTGTAAAAATAAACCCTCAGGGGTAGAATGAACTGTCACAATCTTTTTTGAAAAGCAATTTGGCAATCTATGAAGCTTTAAAAATGTTTATATTCTTTGACTCAGTCGTTTTTATGAGAAACTTTCTTAAGGAAAAAACTCCAAAGTCTTAATATGTAAAAGTGATAATCTTGACACTAGTTATTACAGTGATTACAGGATTGAAAATAATCTAAGTGTTGAGTTAACAGGGGAATAGTCAAATGCAGCTACATGATCAGATAAGATCACTAAAATCAGTTACAGAGCAAATATTTAAAATGTAAAAAAGGTGCTAAAATTTTAGATTCAAAGTGATCTTGGCTCTATATAAAGGTCACATATTTCAGAAAAACATTGGCAAAAAATATACTTTTATCTTTAGTATTGGTTGCTCTGGACAATAAGATTAAAAATAATTTTATTTTCTGGTTAATACTTTTTGGCATTTTCTTATATGCACAACTTGTTCTGTAACCAGGTTAAAAAACTTTCATTAAAAAAGAAAAACTCAAAGCCTCCGAAAAGGAAGTGAGGACTTTAGTGGTAAAGCATCGGGGACCTCACAACTGACTTCTTGGTTTGGGTGTCAGAGAGGCTAGTGAGAGTCCTATCCTCCTGAGAGCAACAGAATTGTCACTGTTATTAAAATACAAGATCTAAAATGTGTCAGAAGAAGTTAAACAAAAATTATCCCATCACATAGATGTTTCCATGTAAATTCACATGAAAGGAAAATTCTGACCTGTGTGTTAAGGGACCAGCATACGCATTATAAGTACAAGAGAGTTTTAAAAATTAGAATAGTGGGTTTTTATGCTATTACATTTTAACAATAGCAGAGGATTCCTGTATTTCTCACAGCTTGCACACAATCCTCTTAACATTCCAGGAGGCAGCACAAGCAGGTATTACATTTAACTCCAGTTTTCAGGTGAGGATATCAAAGCTCAGAAAGAACAGCTCAGAGGGAGTAAGGGTCTTTCTGGTCTTTACTCCCTGTAATTTCCCCTACACACATGAACCTTCCAGTTTGCTAGCCCCTTCCACTTCTTGCATATTGAACTGGCATTCTATTTCTTGTTAAAAATGGTCTGCACAGTGATTCCTAACTATATAAAACCACATATATGTTCAGAGAAGGACATGAAGGAAAGATATAAAATTCTTTCAATGTTTTGATTGCCGCCCAGTATTTTATCTTGCTAAAACATCATTTTTGTTAAGAAAACAAATGATTCAACAGCTTAAGTCTCCTCCTGGCTGGATCTTGAAATCCACAGTGCTCAAGATGGGGTTCCATACATGCAAACTCCCTCCTGCTTCTCCTGCTGGACGTGGGCCCTCAGATGCACCCGAGTGGCTCTGGCTGCACACACATCGGCCTCTCCCTGTGGCCCCGCGGGTCCCAGATGGTAAAAGGCTGCCTTGGTGCTCTTTACTGTGACAAGGTGAGGCCTAGGCTCCTAACACCTGTTGCACAAGAACCTGCCTCACCTGGTGGGCTTCTGCAAAGTTCCCCCGGAGGATGCAGGATGCCAGCAGGGACTCGGGTGGGGAGAACATCATGGGGATGAGGGAACTGTGGGGTTGGGGCTGCAACCGGCCCTCCAGCTCATTTTTCCCAGATGCAGCGCTCAGACTTCCCTCTGTTGGGATACAGGAACATGGGTGGCCACGGAAGGGATAGAAATTGAGGAAAAACTATTCTGTCACCTGCTGCCAAACTCCTATCCTTCTCAAAGTCCTCTAAAAGGTCTGTAAATAGATCTTGATTTTTCCTCAAATGAAGGGCACACCTATGCTATCATCTTTTTCTCTTCTTCTTAAATTTGAAGTACAGTTGAAGTACAGTTAATATTGCATTAATTTCAGGTGCACAGAGAGTGATTTGGTTATATATACTCTTTTAAAAAATCATTTTCCACTACTGGTTATTGTAAGATAATAAGTACAGTTCCCTGTGCTACCCAGTAAATCCTTGTCTATTTTATATATGGTAGTGTGTATCTGTTCATATGCTATCATCTTTAAATATAAGACTTATGTACCAACTACTTTCCTTGGGTATTTACTTCTGTTTCTCTCTACTGATGGGGAACTCAGCTGATAGGGAAACAGCCCCTTCACTGTTGAACACAAGCAAGAACTGCTCAGTCCAAGGTTTCAGACCGGGGTGTATGACGACTCTATCAGGGCAAAGTTACTGGAAACTGGCACCTGGTAGGGACACCAATACCTGAAGTACTTGTGCTCAGTTCACTGCTCGTATTTTCCAGGGATGGTTTGGAACCTTTGTCCCGGTCATCTAGAGGTATTAGGAAGAAAGAGAAAATCAACCATCAATACCTTACAGTGCAGAAAGGGGGAGGTTGGCTTGAAAGCTGAGATCTAGGTAAGAGTGAAAAGATAATGAGTAGTTACTACATCAGTGGCTCCTTCTACAGCAAAACACCAAGTTCCTATGGACCTATATATATGTATGTATATATATATATATATATATATAATTTCTTCCCCTCCCCCCGCAGCGGTGAGTCTTTATTCCTTTTAGCTGAGCTGCTCCCCTTGCAGGGAGGAGAATTTCCTCCTATCTCAGTCCAGCTGCTCCTTCTGAGCACCCTGAGAAACGGGGATCCATCTTCTTAGTCTCATTCTAGAAGGTTCCAGGCTTCCTCCAGCACGGTCCGCCTCCCCTCCAGCACGAAGATACACCTAGCAACAAGCTCCAGGGAGGGGAGCTGGCCCTGGCAGAGGAGCAGGGTCAGGAACTGGGGTGAGTGAAGTGACTCAGAGTCTGGGTGAAGGTGCTAGAGCAGCAGCTGCAGGAGTGGGCCCAAGAGGTGAGAGGGAGGGCCCTGGCTGCACCCCTCCCTGGGCCAGTGATGGCCCCAGGGCGGGCTTAATATGACCCTAGTGCTCATTTGGATAGTAGCTTTTACCAGTGGTTTACAAGCTCTGGGTCTCAGAGCCCCAGGAGCTTTCAAATTACTTCTTGGGGTCACTGACCCCCATCTGCCCACTAAGCACTGTCAACAGTCTGAAAAAAATAAAAGCACAACTATTATAGCCAGGAAGCAGTAGGGTGCCAAAGAGAAGGGAGAAGTTGCTCAGTTGTGTCCGACTCTGCGATCTTATGGACTATAGCCTACCAGGTTCCTCAGTCCAGGGATTTTCCAGGCAAGAGTACTGGAATGGGTTGCCATTTCCTTCTCCAGGGGACCTTCCCAACCCAGGGATTGAACCCAGGTCTCCCGCATTGCAGACAGACGCTTTACCGTCTGAGCCACCAGGGAAGCCTAGGGTACCAAAGAGGGTCACAAAATTTTCTGACGTAGAAAAGGTGGCCCTCATACTTGAAAGAGTAGGAAACCAAAGTATAAGGCCAGGCAGGCTGAAGACCATGATATTGAAAGCCCTGGAGAAAAAGCATCTTCTTCTCAACCCTTGCTTTCCTGAAGTGCTGGGGCTTTCAAGGGAGGCTTGCTATTCCTTGTTGTGATCAGTATGTAATTCAAGGGTAATGTCTGGCCACGTAAGGTAGCCTCCTTGGCTTACTGTGGGGAAGGAATAGACAGCTGCAGGAAACAGAATATGAACTGTGTATCTGGAGCTGGATCAGCCAGGTGGATGCAAACGATACCTTTTTGACTCTGATTAACTGAGTCACTTAAGGGGCTCAGCCTTTAAGTTTTCCACGTTTCTCTCTCTGTATCCTCCAGCTTGGCCAGCATGCTCCCATCTCTCATTGTCACTTATCTAAAGCCAACTCATTCTTCTATGTTTGGTCCCATAGTCAGCTCTTTCATAAAACCTGTTTCTTTGCCTTTTCAGGCTATGCTGACCTTCCCTTCCAAGAGATCTCTTCTGTTTTCAGGCCATGCCTCTGGGCAGTTTAAGTTTTTCATGTGTACTGTCTGTGCAGGTAAATTATAAATTCTTCAAAGGCAAAGTCCTGGTTTATGCCTCATTCACCTCTCTCAAAATACCCAGTATTTTTTAGGGCACAGGAAACTATTTATGAATTCCCTGTTAATTATTTAAAAACTAACAAAAATCATAAATGGAATGACTATCCAAAATTTAATACTTCTGTATAATGCTCAATAGACAAAATGGAACAAAGCTTATAGCACATGACAGAATATTTTCCTTCAGGTATAAAGAGCTTCTTACAATTCTACAAGAAAGACAAACCCAATAGAAACTATGGACCTGAGACTGAAAATTATAAATGGCCATACAATCTCAAACTAAAATTTAGTATTAAATTGATGACACACCATTAGTATATTAATCAAAGATTAAAAAAAGTCTGATGCTACTCATTGCTTTTTTTTGATACTGCTCATTTTTGACGAGTGTATATGCAAACAAGCACTCACATATAGATGATGGGAATGTAAATTGGCCTGCCTTTTTTGGGGGCAATTTGCTACATCTATAGTTTGTACCCACATATACTTTGACTTTCTGTTAAACTGCTATCTATATTATAGACATACTCACACAAGGATGCACAGATATACATACAAGGTTGTTTACTGTAGCATTGTTTATAGAAGCAAAAAACTAGAAACAATTTAAATGCCCACAAAAGGGTACATAGGACAATGGACTCCTAAGCAGCTTTTAAAATAAGTGAAGTGAGTTCTCAATACAGAGTATGATACATTTACACATGTAAGAGGATGTAAGTGAAAAAAGAAAGTTGCAGTTGCAGTTCTCTCTATATAGTAACAATGCATCTATATATCTTCTCAGGTGGTGCTGGTAGTAAAGAACCTGCCTGCCAATGCAGGAGATGCAAGAGACACAAGTTTGATCCCTGGGCTGGGAAGATCCCCTGGAGGAGGGCACGGCAACTGAGTCGAGTATTCTTGCCTGGAGAATCCCATGGACAGAGGAGCCTGGTAGGCTACGGTCCATAGGATTACACGGGTGGACACAACTGCAGCAATTTTAGGCACATGTATCTAAAATGATATATATGCTTGCATTGCATAGAGAATTTCTGTAAGAAAACTATAAGCAAGGGTTATTTTAGGAGAGTGGGATTAGGATAATCTTAGACTACTTTTGTTTGTACTTTATCTGGAATTGCTCTAAGATACTTTGTCTTTGGGTGGTCCAGTGGCTAAGACTCCATGCTCCCAGTGCAGGGGGCCCAGGTTGGATCCCTGGTCAGGGAACTAGATCCTACATGCCACCACTAAGACCTAGCATAGTCAAATAAATTAATAACAATTTAGAAAAAAAGATACTTTATCTTTAAGAATTGCTTGACTGCTTTAAGTATATTAGACAAGCAGTAATACACCACCTGCCTAGTACGTGGGATGGAGGCATGGGGAGAGCTCTTCAGATTACCTGCCCGGCTCCTTCTTGTCCGACGACCCCGGCGGAGACTGGGGTGCCGTGTGGTGATGGGTCGGTATCTTCGGGAGGGTTGTTCCTCTGAAACAGCAAACCCAGTGGGTCATACGAGAGGGTGATCAATTTTTTTTCTAATTGATGTATCACTGCTGCTGTACAGTATTATGTAAGTTACAGGTGTACAATATTATATGTTACAGGTTATATATAACATATAACATAATATTGTATGTTACAATTGCACAATATAGTGATTCACAATTTTTAAAGGTTATGCTCCATTTATAGTTATAAAATGTTGGCCCTATTCCCTGTGCTGTACAATATATCCTTGTAGCTTATTTTATACCTAACCGTTTTTACCTCTTATTCCCCTACTCCTACACTGCCCCTCCTCCCTTCGAGGGTGACCAATTTAGAGTCGGTCCACCTCCTGGGGTAATAACAGGGAAGATCTGAACCGGACTGTGAGCCGTGGAGCAGTCCCTGAGTTCTGATAGGGGTGGCTCTGGCGACGTGCCTGGAGCTAGTTGGCTCTAGGCACGCCTAGTCTCTCCCATATTCCCGAGATGTTTCTCCCTCATCCCCTTCTGTTAACTCCTCTCACCTGAGCCCTGGATGCTGGTCACCACCTTGTACCTCCACTGGGCCTCCGAGAGAACCTTGGAGAACTGGTGTAGGCGACCCTGCAGTCCGTCTCTGCTGCCTGAGCCGCTCTGGCCTTCCAGCAGCTTTGACTTCTCAGGAGGACTGTGGCCGCTCAGCTCATCCAGCTGCTCCTGCAGCAGCCTGAGGAAGGCCCCGATCGCAAATTCATCAGCCAGGAACCCACTGACACCGCTCGTAAAGTGCTTTAGGTCCAAAAAGCTGTGCCCGTGAGGCTGCCGGGAACTGTCTTCTGGCTCTGGCTTCGGACAGCTTGGAACTGTGTAGGCCAGGCTCCTGGCAGTGCCCAGGGCACCCTGTTCTGACTTCCTCTCAGGCTGTGCCACATGCTGGGGGCTCTCTGACGGGGACCTCAAACCCAGTGGGCCCTTCCCCTCAACATCATCGTCCTCAGCGTAGTCCTCGGGCAGGTGAGGCTCTGGGTGAAGATCGGCAGAGGTGATGAGGAGCAATGAGAAGATGTTTTCTAGAAGTTCCAGGCACAGAGAGTCAGGAATACTGCACAGATACTGTTGACACCTGGCCAGGTACGTTGCGAAGAGATCTGAAGACCCTGAAGCAGCGTGGGTAAGAGAAGAGGCCGAAGGAAAGAGAGAAAATGCAAACATCAGAAACAGCACTTGCCAGACTCACTCTCCCAACTTTAACTCTTTTCTTTCTTTGTAACAACTCAGGGAACTGTGGTTACAGTCAGAAGAATGAGAGACTGCCCAGCCATGTCTTCATGATTTGCAGAAAAATTTTGTTCCCTTAACTAAAAGTGCAGCTGACTGAGTGCTCATAATTTTGTTTCTGCTTTTTGAAATTACATTATTCCTCATCTTGGAGAAGCACTCCATATTGCAGTTCCTACAATGAAGGCAGCCTGGAGACTCCTTACCCCTCAGTTCCCATTTTCACTCACTGTTACACTACAGGTGACCACAGGCTACCCAGATCACTTAAGGCATACTCTCTGGTCAAAAATGACCATGCTCAGAAGTGAAGGTCTATTTCAAAGCTCCAAGGGAGAGATATCTGAACACTAGTCACAGAAGGCAAGGTAAGGAGTTGTAAGTTAAGAAAAATGGGAGAGAATAGGACAGAAGGTTCTTTCCAACTGTAGGCTGTGACCCATGACACTGACTTAGACAGCTGCATTTGAAAAAATGAAATAAAACAGAAAAATAATCTGGAGTGTGCTCTGTTTGGAAGGGTAAGTAATGTTTCTTAAAACTTATTTCAGTTTTGTTGTTGTTTAGTTGCTAAGTTGTGTCTGACTCTTTTGTGATTCCCATGGACTGTAGCCCACCAGGCTCCTCTGTCCATGGGATTTCTTAGGCAAGAATACTGGAGTGGGTTGCCATTTGCTTCTCCAGGGGATCTTCCCTACTCAAGAGATCGAACCTGCATCTCCTGCAGTGGCAGGCAGATTCTTTACCATTGAGTCACCAGGGCAGCCCTCTTTCAGTTTATACGTCACATATACACATACACATAAAAGCACAAATTATATACCTAGGTACAAACTGGAGTGATGTGAAATACTACCTACTGTGGATTGAGTTTAAAAAAAAATGCATTTGGAAGACACAGTACTAGATCAGACTCTGAGAAGTTATACAAATCACTTGCTTTCTCCACGTCCCTTTGACTCACAGAGGCTGATAAACGGAAGAAATTAATCGTGGGCATACTAAAAGGCCACCTTCCAATCCTGGTGGAAAAGTGTTCCCATGCAAAGAGCCTCCTGGGGCAGGCTGTGCCCAGCTTCTGCTGGGGAAGGGGTGAGGGCGGCGCTGTACCTGGGGAGGAGACAGGATCGTTCACGGGCTCTGCAACTGAGGCCAGGTCCTCGGAGGGACCGTCTTTGCACTGCCGGCATTGGGAGTGCTGGTGTGAGTTGACGCACAGGGCATAGATGGCGTACTTCATGGCACAGAAGCTCCGGTAGAGAGTCAGGTTCTGACTCTGGCTCAGGTGTGCAGGGACCAGGGCATCAGCTGAATCTGAATTGCAGAGAGAAACAGGCAGAACTGCAGGGTTGCTCTTTTTAGGCCAGGGCCGCACTCAGGGCTGAAGCACAGAGATATCAAGCTACTAGTCCCCTAAGTGTTCCCACCATCCTCCTTTTCGGGCAGGGTGACGGGTGTCTCTTCCGGGTCTTGTTTCCTACTCAACAACAATATCTAGTCCCTGTTTCCTTTTCCCCACCAACCTCCCCTCTACATGTCTGTTCAACCTGGGTCTCCTGGCTATTTAACAAGTTTCCCCCTTGCATTTCTTAAAATACTTGTTTTTCTTTTTTTAAATAATTAAAAAATGTAAAAGTTTAGTCCACTTTTAAAATGCCACATTATCCAAGAGGAGGCTTAAAATGTGTTTAGATTGAGAAACAAGACAGCGAAGGTAACACAAAATTTAAAAAAAAATTGATATTTTTAGGAAAGCCCTCAAGCAGACATCATGGGAAAAAAATACAAACTCTGTTGAAATTCCTTTACAATTGTTTAATAATTTATAATTTTTTATTAAAAATTTGTTTTGAACTTAGGAGGCAGGGTCCCATAATCTTGACAGAATCTCTAAACATCTTAATCTAGCCCAAATTTTTTCCATAGAAGAAGTACAACCTGTTCAAAGAAATAAAGCAAAAAGAAGAAAAAAAATATCACCCACAATCCTACTAGCTAAACACAACCACTGTTACATTCTGGTTTAACCCCTTTCATACTTTTGTGTACAAGTATACGTGTTTAAGTTGAATGTAACATCATTTTGTATACGACTTACTTTTTCTACTTCTTACAGATCCCTTGGAGCATAAGCACTGGATTATGTTTCTTTAAAAACTAAATTTCTGCTGGCTGCATATAGTTC
This sequence comes from Cervus canadensis, assembly GCF_019320065.1. Classification (NCBI taxonomy): domain Eukaryota; kingdom Metazoa; phylum Chordata; class Mammalia; order Artiodactyla; family Cervidae; genus Cervus; species Cervus canadensis. The sequence continues at coordinate 74,476,139 of NC_057391.1, forward strand.
TACCATATGAACCCTTTGTCTAGGCATATTCCTCCAGGGACACTGCAGTAGCTAGGGATGCTTTGCTGCTACAATGTTGGAACAAGCCTCTTACAGGTTTCCTAGTGGTCACTTCTGAGCAGCTCAGCCAATATTGTTCTATGGCCTTGACCTCTTCATGGCATTACTGCCCAGAGCCAGGACTTGCACGCACCCAGAGAGGGAGTGGCTCCAACACTGCTGCGCCAGAAGCCACTCTTGCCTCACCCTGTGCTGTGTGACACGCTCAGTTGTGTCTGACTCTTAGCGTCCCCATGGACTGTAGCCCGCCAGGCTCCTCTGTCCATGGGGATTCTCCAGGCAAGAGTACTGGAGTGGGTTGTCATGCCCTCCTCCAGAGGGTCTTCCCAACCAAGGGATGGAACCCATATCTCCCTCATTACAGGCGGATTCTTTACCCTTTGAGCCACCAGGGAAGCCCAAGAATACCGGAGTGGGTAGCCTATCCCTTCTCCAGGGGATCTTCTCGACCTAGGAATCGAACCGGTGTCTCCTGCATTGCAGGCGGATTCTTTACCAGCTGAGCTACCAGGGAAGCCCTGCCTCATCCTAGTCCAGCCCTATTATCACTCCTCTTTTGCCTCTTTCAAGTTCAAGATCTGAGTATGTCCTGTGACAGAATTCAAATGCTTCTTCGGAAGATTTTTATACCTGTATGTGCAAAATAGAGTTTCAGTTCTTTTAGGAAATCTGCTAAAGTTGTCTACATTTCCAAAAAAAAGAAAATGGAATGTAGTAACACTAACTGTACAGTTAGTGGTAGGTCCTTTAAAAAAGTAAATGGTGGGGTGGGATGAACTGGGAGATTGGGATTGATGTATATACACTAGTGATACTATGTATAAAATAGGTAACTAATGAGAACCTCCTAGAGAAGGAAATGGCAACCCACTCCAGTATTCTTGCCTGGGGAAATCCCATGGACAGAGGAGCCTTGTGGGCTATAATCCATGGGGTCGCAAAAGAGGCAGACACGACTGAGTGACAAAACGGCAACAATGGGAACCTACTGTAGAGCACGGGAACTCTACTTGATGCTCTGTGGTCCCCTAAACGGGAAGGAAACCCAAAAAAGAGGGGATGTATGTACACATATAGCTGACTCACTTTGCCATAAAGCCGAAATGAACATAACATTGTAAACTAATTATGCACCAATAAAAATTAACTTACAAAAGTAAAGCAAAGCAATCTCTAGGCTGAAAGACTTCTGCCATATGAAAATGTTTGTTTCTCTCAAAGGTAAGGTCCCTGGCCTGTGTAGTAGATTGAGACCACACTATCATATGATTTTTGAGAGCAGAAAGAGCTTGCTATGAGGGCTCTGAATTTACAGCAAAGATCTAAAGTTAAAGTAAGGCTTTGTTACTGTTTAAGGCAAATCTTTCTTTGAAAAGAAAAACTCTAAAAATGTTTGAAAAAGAATCTTCTAAGAGAAAAATCCTACCTGCTCAATAGATTATGAAGCGGGAAGGCAGGCACAAAATGTGCTATGAGACAGCTAATGGACCTCGGAGACTCACCAAGAACTGGCATAAATACTGCCAGTGACAATGCTGTGAATTCAGAGGGCAGTTCCTAATTCCGTGGAATGAGGGTATGCTTGTGGTTCCTGAGCTGGATCCCTATGGGACTGCTCTCATAGGAATCCCCAGGCCTCACCTAGAAAGGGGAGGGTGTCCCTACATCTAATAATCTGATTAGGGCAAACAGCATTAATTTAGAAGGTACCTGCTGGACCACCCCTCTTGGTGGATCCTAGCAATCATGCTAAATAAACCTTGTTCTAAAAGAAACATGTGTAATATTGTCCTGGGGGGAACCCTGCCTAGGTCACTCCTTCGCCCACTCACCATGCTCTTGCTCGGGGTCCTTGGCTGGCACCTTCTGTAGGAGCTTGAGAACATCTTCCTCCCTGAGGGCTGGAAGGTTTGTAAGGTGATGGAGAGAGTAGAGCACTGAGTGGCTGTCTCCACCATGTAAATGACACAAGAGATCTCTCTTTGGTATGGGGTTGCTGAAAGCAAAAGTTGGGAGGATGGAAGGGGAGACAGTTTAAATAATTGCTTGGAAAAAGACCAGTCTCCGTTTCCTCTTATTCTTCTCTCTGGCTAGTAACACCACAGGTTTCACTTCCCCAAACACTAAATTTCAGATGGTCCATCACAGAGGATAGCATTTGTTTACCCTCAGGGAAGGACATCTATTAAACCAGCTTTTTACTTGTCTAGAAAGGATCTAGGAAGGGCCCGCAGATTAAGCTTCCTAATTTCTGTAACCTTCCTAGCTGAGATCCAATAGGAGCATCTCTGCTTTTCTTTGAGTCAGGGCCCCTCGCCACTTCCACCTCTGCTGGTAAGGTGGGTGAAGAACAAAATAGGAACCCAGATTTAGGGAAGACTAAGGCTAAGTTATCAGGAAAACACAGGACCTCACACACATTTCAACAGGCAGTTGTTGAATAAAAATGTGACTTAAGATAACATGCAGCTAAGGATGTGGACCACGCCCAAAAGCTGTGTGACTCTAGGCATGTTACTTAACACTTCTGGGCTTCAGGGGCCCCACTTTTAAAATGAGGATAACTTTGGTGTCTATCTCACAGGGTTAGGGTCAAGCTCATTACCTAAAGGGCTTAAAGCAATCCCTGGTATACAGTAAGTGCTCAGGAAACACAAGCTTTTGTTCTTGTTATCATTGTCATCCTTAAATTATCCTCTAGTTATGACCTTGTGGTTGTAGTGAAGATCATCACTACTTATATTTCTTTCCTGGTTTAATAGTTGGAAAAACTACTTGTTGTGGGTCAATACTGTCAACTCAAGACATTTATGGGGAAGATGTATTGAAAAGGCCACATGCATAGAGTGTGGGGTCAAGTGTGCCCAGTGGTGGGAAGAGGGGGCTGGCAGTACAGAACTGTACCTGCTCTGCTGCACACACCACTCCAGGACCTCCAGGTGAGCCCACAGCCCATCGCAGGCATCCCTCAGGAGCTTATCACAGCCTTGGTCCTGCATTGATACAGAAGAAAGAGATGCTGACTCAGGCACCTGGGGTCAGAGGCTGTGACCTACTTCAGGACCCCGCCCCAGCCCAAAGCCTCATCACACACATTTCTGGAGGAGCTTGGGCCACAGTGAGTTACCTGGGTCCCATGGAGTGTCTGGAGCAAGCTCTTGGCTGACGCTAGGCTCTGGCAGTGTGTCCAGCCCAGGAGCACAAGCAGTCTGCTGAGAGGCCTGAATTCTCTATTGAGCAGGCAGCCAAGACTTGGGAAGTCCTCCTCCTTCAGGAGGGTGAGTGCTGTCACCTGGAAGCCAAAGGAGACGGCTAGAGGACTTGCTGCGCATCAGGGTGAGAAGATTTTCCATTGTGAAGGGAGGTTTCCAACAATGCTAGAAGTGGCCAGTTGTTTACAAAAAATACTAGATTATAAACTTCCTGAAGGTAGGGACTGACTTCTGTTCTATCTCCAGATCTTAGCATAGGATGTAGCACATAGACTAAATTAATAAATAGTTGTTGAATTAAACTGGAGCTCAGCTGCAATCTGGAAGAAGGGTGGAGTAATTAGATTCCCCTGTCAATTAGGTGATATGTTGCTGCCACTGTCTCTTCTTCCTCACACCCTCCAGAAAGCTTACACATACCTGCTCAAGGACAGATACGAAATGAAATGCAGGCAGTTCTAAATATGAATGATACTGGTTCTCAGAGCCTTCTAGAACTGTGAGATGGACACAAACTAGATGACTTACCACTAATTAAACTGCTTTGCATTGGACAGATGAATGGGTGAGAAAGGAGAAATGAAAAAAACCTGGAAAGGATCCCTGGGAACTTGTGTGATGGAGAATTACTGAGTTTGACTTACCAGGATCTGCTCGAGGAAGTGCTTGTTGTTGCTCAGGCAATAGAAATAGGCCAACTTCCAGGCGTGGGCTGGGTCAGGATTGGAGAACAAGGCTAGCATTGCCCGCTCAGGATCGAGAGAATCCGGTGGGACTGAAAATTAAAACAGACAGCCCACCTGATGTGAGAGTTCACTCTTTCAACAAGTTACACCAGGTTTTCTACACTTCTATCCTATAGACTCTTTTCTTCTCTCGGTGTGTGTGCTTAATCCATCAGTCGTGTCTAACTCTTCGCAACCCCATGGCTCCCCTGACCAGGCTCCTCTGTCCACGGGATTTCCCAGGCAAGAATACTGGAATGGGTTGTCATTTCCTTCTCCAGGGGATCTTCCCGACCCAGGGATTGAACCTGCGACTTTCGTGGCTCCTGCATTGGCAGGTGGATTCTTTCCCATTAGCGCCACCTCTTTTCCTGCTAGTGTATCATTTTTTCCCCCATCACTCCATCTTGGACTACAAAATCCATGCTTTCACAAAGCACAGATGCCCATTTTTATAGGACCCTTGCCTGTTTTTGCTTAGCTTCTCCCATTAGATTTCCAGAGCAACATGGAAGGCAGGGATTCAGAGGGGCTGGAAAGGGTGGACTTGGCAACACAGGAGAAGCAGCGCAGGGACACACCTTTTCCAGAGGGTGTGGCCTTCTCTGCGTAGGTGTGGCTGTACAGGGACACCAGGTCCCGCCCGGCCTTGTGTAGCAGGCAGCCCAGCAGCTGCTCCTCCCGTAGGGGACTCCCCTCCAACCTGCAGGCCTCCAGCAGCTCCTCACACAGGAGACGCAGCTCAGCCCCGGGCGGCTCTGCAGGGCAGCGCAGCGTCCGCAGGGCCCCGTAGATGGCGTCCACTGTCCCTGGGGGCGCGGCGGTAGGGCCCCGCAAAGTTGGCAGTGCCTTTCGAATGAGGTCCACCAGGGCTTTCTGCAGAGGCCAGCCTCGGAGGCCCGCACCATCAACCTCCCCAAGCAGGAGCTCCAGCAGGGCCTGTGCGACCTGGGGGGCCTCCCTCAAGAGATCCCAGAGCACAGAGACAGCTTCTGGGCTGAGCCCAGGGGGCCAGCTCTCCTGCCTCAGGTTTCCATCAAGCACAGGGTCCACTCTGTCGTATGCTAAGACTGCGTACAGCTCCTAAACAGAGGATGAAGACAGAGATGGGTGGTATGTCCAGAATGTTATCACTTACAAGCCTCGATGTTTCGCTCTTTTCAGTGTATACATGCATGGGTATATACAATAGCAGTGGTAGCAAACGTTTCTGTAGTCGCTACTATGCGCCGGATTCTTTAGACAGAAAAATTAGTACTTAAAACCACCTTAGGAAGAAGACACGACTATTATTCTCATTTTGAAGGTGTCCTCAAACTAGGGGGTTGAGGCAAAGAGAGATTTGCCCAAGGCCTCCATGCTCAAGCTAGTCTATCCACACCCCTAACCCAGTTGCCCCTAAAATGTACACTGTCACACTAAATCAGGGACTGCAAGCTCACAGACCAGGTAACAGATTTTTATAAGACCCTGTACTCATCTCAAGGCACTTAAATTCAATTTTTAAAAGAACACTACAGACTAGTTTTTAACGCTTGATCTAAATCCCAAGCAAGATTTCAGATACAGTCTGTTCTTTTTTTTTGATTTATTTTTTCTTAACTTTTCCTTTTATATTGGAGTATAGCAGATTAACAATGTTGTGACAGCTTCGGGTGGACAGCAAAGGGACTCAGCCATACATATACATGTATCCAATCCTCCCCAAACTTCCCTCCTATCCAGGCTGCCACATAACATTGCAGATACAACCCATTTTTTATCCTTCCATAAAACCTTCCTCAGTACCTCCAACCCACACAACTCTCCCTCTTTATGGGGCTCAGTACCATATGGTTTAGTACAGAATTGTGCTATGTGTGTATTTCCTTCTTCCCCCACTAGACTGTAAGTCTTTAAAAGGCAAGATCTCTGGAACCTATAATTTGTTTGGTAGGTTATTTCCACTCTTCATTCCTGTGGGTGGTGCTCAGGGATACTTCTTTTTTTTTTTTTTTTGATACTTCTTCATTACCTGCTTCCGAGATGGTCAAAGGACCTTGAGTTCTAGTGAAAGTCCCTACCTTAAATCCTACTGTAAATATGTCTTTCATTGGCTGGTGGCCAGGTCATGAAGAAAATAAGCATTAAGCCTCAGAGCATCCCTCATGCACTAAAGGACAGATCTAGTTAAGATTCTGAATCTGCTCCCGGAAGGTGGCTGTGAGGATTAACTATAACATATTCAATGCACCTGTTGCAGAAGGAGGATTTTTTTTTTTCCCCCCCTTGTCTATGGGATTTTCCCAGGCAAGACTACTGGAGTGGGTTGCCATTTCCTTCTGCAGAGCTATACTTAGTACTTCTGGCCAAAACACTTCTAGGAAGTCTACAATTAGATAAGGTTTCCCTATCTCTAAATTTCTTTCAAGGGGCCTCCCCCTGGTCTGGCCTGAGAAAAGTGAACAGCCAACATCCTGAGGGCTTGTTTCTGCTGGATCTGTGAAAGCTGAGCTTCTTGAGTGACTGCACCCCTGGGCAGACAGCTGGGGCTGTCTCTCACCTTGAGGATGTCCTCTGAGATGTCACTTGGGAGGTCTTCTGACAATAAAAGAAACTCAAGTTTTCTCCGGAAGCCAGCTGGGAGTAACTTCTGGAAGAATCATAAGAAGGAAGCATAGAGATTAAGAATATGTTTTAAGGGAATTCCCTGACTGTCCAGTGGTTTCACTGCAGTGGGCCTAAGTCCAATCCCTGGTCAGGGAACTAAGGTCCCCCACACCACATGAAGCAGCCCAAAAAAAAAAAAAAAAAAAAGACTATATTTTAGCTGACAATTATAAGTAAGTACTTCTCTCTGGTTCAGCTTATTTTTGCTGTTTTCTCTAAGATAAAGTACTTTCTTTTTTGATAAAGTACTTTAGACCATTATATTTCTAGGTATGTTTTCATTCAGACACTTTTCTTTATAAACAAAAACAGCTAAACTGAACATATACTCCCCTTAAATACTAACACTGAAATCCCATACTGATCAGCCTCAAATGCCAAGGCTTGTTCATTTCATGTGATTTTTTCCTCTCTAACTTGAGGACCTTCTCCAAGAATCTTCCTTGTGGTGTCCCAAATACCCAGTTATGAGTAAGTTGGGATGGAATGGCCCATGTGATCCTTTTCTGGACCAACCCCGTTTTTTATTTCCATTTTTAGTTAGAAAATTAAAGGGGGAGAGATCTAATGTTCATGAAACACTTATTTTGTGCCAGTTACTATGTGCCAAGTTTTCACATGCTTTTAAAAATCTCACTTAATTGCTAAACCAACAAACCTATGGCCTTGGGATGTTTTAAAACACTATCTTCAGTAAAGATGAAATGATTAGGAAGTATTTTCCAATCATTTCAAGCATGAAAAGGAAGATGTTTGTTAATGAGACATGTCATCGGAGACTAATGCATAAGGGAAGAGAAAGCTTCTGACTTATTCTGTACCTGCTTGTTTCACAGTAACTTCCCTTCACTTGGTTCTTAAAACTAAAACGATAGTTCCCCTTTCTCTAGGCACAAATTCAAATAAGATGAAAGTCTGGGACTAATCCTGACAAGCACTCTTTAAAACTAGAGACACCTGTAAATCTTGCAGCTGGTTAAATCTTCCAGATGATGGGTTTTATTGAAAAGTCTCCTAAATCAAGGCAAGAAGCACCAATAGGATTGTGTATCTGTAAAGCAAAGTTTAGAACATAAGGGCACGCTTACTTTATTTGTGTGTCATTCATTACATCAGAGGCTAATAAGATCTAGTATGTTCTTGGTCCAAAATCCTTCTTACGATGCCCTCCCTTAATGCTCTATGCCACCTGAATCCTTGCATAATGCTAGTGATTGGAAGGTGGTAAATAAAATTCATTCTGGCAAGCTGAAAGTTAGTGATTCCATTGAGGGACTAAGAGGAAGGAGTAGATAACGCCAGAGGGCAGGCTCTTAATAAAAGAACTAGTTAAGATTTTAGGACTTTCATTTAAAGTCCTAAAGACTGACTAGCTTGTATTTTTTCTACTGGTGAGGTTACTTTATGCCTCTGCAGGGTCATAAACATCTAATATTTGTAAAACAAGCAAGAATTTGCCCAATGTTTCTAAGCACAGATTTTCTTATTATAAAATCAACGCCACGTTCAAGGTAGAAAAATACAAACAGGCAAATGAAAACACACATTCACAACACACACATACCCCAGATCTTTCAACTAAAGGAGAACTATAATTACAACTGTATTCTAAGAGTATTCAGACCATTTTCTATATACACATATAGGCATGCATAACAACACTGTTTTCTAAACAGCTTTTTCTTTTTCTTCACATAGCAGAATACAAATATCCTTCCACAAGACCAAAAATTCATTTACCATGTAATTTTAACAGTGCCATGGTATTTTACAAATAGATTAATCAGTTCTGGACTGTGGACATGGGAGCTGTTTCCATTTTTCCTCTTTTAGAAGCAGCAGGCTGTGAACATTACACTTTTCACATGATAAAACATAAAAAGGCAGAAGGCAAAAATGGACAAAGGAGAGGGAAAATGGAAGCACTGTTTCATCAGATAATTAAAAAGGATCTTTCAGTAGCAGGTGGTAGACAGGAGAAGGAGCTGCCAGCAAGTCCCTAGAAGATGAAGGCCAGTCTAGGATAAAGACTGGCTTTGTGGAACTACTCCAGGAATGAATTTGAAGTCTTGGTCCTTGTATAAAGTTTTAAAATTCTCTGAGGTCCTTGTACAAAGTTTAAAACATTCCCTAAACTGCTTATATAACTGAGGTAATGGGGCTTTAAGGACCAGATGATCTTCAATGCTGGGAAAAACAACTCTTAAGTCTGTGAAAAGGAGCCGGGGAAGTGAAATTCACCTTCAGATCTGGTTGAGCAGCTGTGCAGAAATTTAACCACCACCAATTAGCATAGAGTAAGCAAATGTGCTCCGTGAGGCCAAAGTTCATCTGGTTTGACAAATTCCATGTGTGTACTGAGAAGGTCCTGGGTAACAGTAAGACATTTTTTTCCCCCTTTTCTCTTTGAAGAAACTTTTGGATATTCTAGTTGAAGATGTCTCTTTTAGATCTGAAACTACAGCCAACTCTGAATCACCCTGGGGTTGATTATTTTTCAGTTTGCTTCTCTTCCTTCCCTCTCCTGCTGACCTTTTTTGTCATTTCTCTTTGCTAGTCCATTATCAAAAATCTGGATGATGAATGCATTTACATTAGTAACTTCTGGTACTTTTTGACGTTTATGTGAAGAAAAGTGTCAGGCAAATTCAGAACTAAACACAAAATTCATTTTGATGACCAAGAGAAAGGAAGAAGAAAATTAGGCTGAATTATAGATATTTACAAAACAGAATATGCGGTTTCTTACTTTCAAGTCCATGTAGGCTAAAGATAACATTGAGGTGGGAAAAGGAGAGGACCGAGGAGTTGGAGGCAGAAGACAATGGTTCCAGCTCCAGTTCTGCCAACTAACTTTACGGTGTGACCTTGAGCCAGTCATCTCTTTTTTGAGTCAGAGGTTCCTCACTTAAATCTTAAAGTGTCAGCTTTAATACAAAAGTGCCTCAGAGAGTTTCTTTAACAGACATTTATTTCTGATAATTAACACATATTTCTAAAAGAGCTAAGAATGGTAATTTTTCTTAAAATAAGAACAAACTCTAAACCCTTCCTTATGTTTTCTTTCACTATTAATTTATTCAGTTTTTTATTTGGTAACTTTTAGTTCAAGTCACATGAGTTATTAACTTATTAATTAATGATGTTTAAATCAATAAGCTTTCACTGTACTGGACTAGTTAAAATATGATTTTTGTATCAACAACCAAGTTTTGATTCAGCCATTCTCCATTACTTGAGTACTACGAGGATTAGACTTTATTCACAATCTTGTCACTTTCACCTGAGTTCTCCAAAGTTCTGTTCTAGCACAAGAGTCACAGTGGTTTTTAACACAATGGTATCACCTCAAATGGTAGGTTGGTGACTCAATGCCATGTAGGTTAGTAAATTAATAAATGAATTTAGGTAAGGAGACATCAGTAAATATTCAAGCCAACCTCACTGTCAGTACTGAAACAGGAATACAACAAACCTCAAAATAAAGGAAGCAGCAGACAGAAGGGAAATTTCACAACTCCTTCCAAGTTCTTTTCTCCTGGCCTCAGGAGAAAATTTGAAATGTAAACCTATTTACCTTTTCCAGGGCCAACCATTTTTCCAGTACAAGAAGCCAAACCCAGGCTAATCTTTGAGGACTGATATCCTGTCCACATCTGAAAAATGTAAAAAGAAAAAAAATTCTAAACAGAGTTTCTACTGAATTTTTCTTCTTTGTGATCCAAAATTTAGATTTCACTTCTCAGTCTGTTTTACAGCTGAACAGGCAATACATTGCCCTAATGAGAAATTTTTGAATGTATGTGACAGATCAGTAAAGGGAGAATCAGAACAGAACTAGCAGCATTCACTTGAAAAAAAAAAAGGAAAAGTTCTCAATTCTATCTCTATCTCCTTATTTAGTCTTTCTTATTTTTAAGCAAAATAATATTCCACCAAAAACCATAAAAGCAAAGCTATCTGAAACAGAAAACTTGAAATCTTGAAATAGAAACTGAAATCAAGTAATCAAAGAAACCAGAAAGTTCATAAAAATTTATTTTTAACTCTATGCTAAAAATAGGATTGGGACTTCCCAGGTGGCCCTAGTGGTAAAGAACCTGTCTGCCAATGCAGGATACATTAGAAAGCTGGGTTCAGTCCCTGTGTTGGAAGATCCCCTGGAGTAGGAAATGGCAACCTACTCCAGTATTCTTGCCTGGAGAATTCCATGGACAGAGGAACCTGGCAGGCTATAGTCCATAGGGTTGCAAAGGTTGGACATGACTGAAGCGACTTAGCATAAAAAACAGAATTATAGGAGTTCATAAGCCTTTCTTTGAAGTTAGTAGTTTAGACAGTAATTGACTAGAATCCAAATTTAAAGGAAAAAAAAAAAGGAAGAAAAGAATCGTGTAAATCTCCATTCTATATATGCTAATACAATACTTTCTTATAAATAACTGCCAGAGTAAGGAAAAATGAGGGAAAAGACTAACGTTTAACTCCTATACCACTAACTGTTAATAGCACTGCCAGGAAGAACTTCAAAATTCACACAGAGAACACTGGTTGCCAGGGGACAAGTAGGAATCAGTGCGCAAACAGGTAGTCCCGGGGACCGGGGGAATTCTTTTGCAGTGATGCCTGATTATAGTGGGAGTTACATGAATCTAAGAATGGATAAAGATGCACAGAACTACACACATAAAAATGAATACATATTGGGACTACCCTGGTGGTCCAGTGGTTGGGACTCGAACTTCTAATGCATGGGGTGTGGGTTCCATCTCTGGTTGGGGTACTAGGATCCTGCATGCAGTGCAGCACAGCCAAAAAAAAAGAGAATGCAGATTTAAAAAATGGTGAAAACTGAATAAGGGCTGTAGTCTAGCTAACAGTGGTGGTGGTTTAGTCGCCTAGTCATGTCCAACTCTTTTCGACCCCATGGCCTGCCAGTTCCTCTGTTCATGAGATTTCCCAGGCAAGAATACTGGAGTGCGTTGCCATTTCCTTCTCCAAGGGATCTTCCTGACCCTGGGGCTGAACCTGAGTCTCCTGCATTGGCAGTGAATTCTTTACGGTTGGGCTATGAGGGAAGCCCCCCCTAGTTAACAGTACTGGTGTCAATTTCTTGGTTTGATATTGACTATAGTTATATAAGATGTCACAATGGGGGGAAGTTGGGGAAAGGGTACTCTTTGTATTATTTATGCATTTCTTGTGAGTCTATAATTAATTATTTCAAAATAAAAAGCTTTAAGTGAACTCACTTCTGGTCCTTTGTTAAAGTTACAACAACATCTTCAATTTCACAAGCAAGAAGGGAGCAGGATTTGCTCTTATGGAGGCAAAGAAAATGCTTTATTATTAATGATAATAAACATGAAATGCTGGTTCCAGGCTTAAACGCAGTTTCAGATGATAGTTCAAAGCCAAACTGATTAAGTAATATACAGGCATGTATCAATATTATAGAAGCAAAATTTCAGAACACTTGAAATACAATCTGCCTTTGTTAATTCTTCAAAGGTGATTCAGTGAGGCACGTGGACCCGAGCTCAAGTATTGAACCTTTCCTGTCCCGTCCTGTGACTGTAATGACAGGAAGCAAGAGATCCCTTACCTCAGCTGATTGGGACACAGGACCAGCGCCCAAAGAATATCTTCCACCTTCTTTGGGATATCCCCTTGTGCCTCGTGTAGCTGAGGTACGCATGCCTTTGCCAGTTCCCAGTCTCCTCTCCGAAGGCACTCACAGAAAAATCCTAAAAGCTGCTTCTGGGAAGCAGCTTCCTCTTTTCCAAATGGATGGTGCATTTTCCCCAGCACAGAGTGCAGGGAGATAGAAACAGATGAATTACACAAAACGCATCGGCTTTTTTCTCATTTGTGGACTATCTCCTAGAAACAATACACATCCGAGAGAGAAGAAAAGGAAGGAATAAGACAAACTAGCAACACCCGTAGGAGGAAAGGCAGGGCTTACTTTTCTAATTAGACATGTTACTGTGTCTCTTTTTGAGAAGTTCCCTTTCTCCAAGGGGTGGATCCCATTTCTCTAGGCGCATCCAATATTTGATTAATATTAATCGTCATAAGAGCCCGCGACGCAGACCCAAAACTCCACTTCCTTATTTCCTCCTGAACTTTATGCCCAATCCGGCTCCAAATCCCCAGGTGGTCGCCTCCTTAAAGATGAGAAATTCAGCAGGAACCTCCCTAGTTTGAGCCCTCTTTTAAGGCAGAGCACTGATGATCAGGAGAGGAATCGGTGTCAGAACTGGAGGGCGGTGGGGATTGGGGCGCAGGGACGCTTCCTACCGGGATCGTGGAGAGCGCTACTGCCTTCTCGGGGCGCCTTACACTCACCCGCTCCCGGTGCCCAAATCTGTACATCTTCCAGTGAAGCCATGTTTGAGCCGAGTCAGGTGACAAATCTCGTTCGGCAGGCTGGGGGCGGTGGAGGAGGGCGGGGGGAGGCGGGGATGACGATTGACATCGGCTAGTGTAATTGGTCAGAGGAGGAAAGATGCAAATAAAGCGCCATATTTGTTTGGGTCACGTGACTCTACCTCAGTAGCTGAGGAAGCTAGTCAGCTGGGAAAGCGATGCCAGATACGTGCTTTAGGACCATCCCTCACAGTTCTGACAGTTCCTCTGCTTGATACCTTCTGTTTTGCCTTCGATGGAGCGAGTAGCAGGAATAGCTGTCTGCCTTGATCTTTTTTCTTTTGTTTTCTTTTCTCCTCCTAGTTTGAAGTTAGCGTTTACCTAGGGCCAGCCAGTGACAATGCTTTGCCACGCCCTGGGGATACCCAGATAAAGGAGACTTAAGTCTTCCGTTATTATTCCGTCCACTTGGACTCCCTTATAATTCCAGAACCCTACGTTCTGAATTTCCAGTTCCTTCTGCTTAACACCCGTTATTTATTTGCTCATTTACCGACTTATGACCAACCTAGACAGCATATTAAAAAGCAGAGACACCACTGAAATGTTGTGAAGTAATTAGCCTCCAACTAATAAAAAAAAAAAAAAAGAAGCAGAGACATTACTTTGCCAACAAAGGTCTGTCTAGTCAAGGCTATGGTTTTTCCACTAGTCATGTATGGATGTGAGAGTTGGACTATAAAGAAAGCTGAGCGCTGAAGAATTGATGCTTTTGAACTGTGGTGTTGGAGAAGACTCCTGAGAGTCCCTTGGACTGCAAGGAGATCCAACCAGTCCATCCTGAAGGAGATAAGTCCTGGGTGTTCATTGGAAGGACTGATGCTGAAGCTGAAACTCCAATACTTTAGCCACCTCATGCGAAGAGCTGACTCATTTGAAAAGACCCTAATGCTGGGAAAGATTGAAGGCAGGAGGAGAAGGGGACAACAGAGGATGAGATGGTTGGGTGGCATTACTGACTCAATGGATATGGGTTTGGGTGGACTCCGCGAGTTGGTGATGGATAGGGAGGCCTGGCGGGCTGTGGTTCATGGGGTTGCAAAGAGCAACTGAACTGAAGTGAACTGAACCGACAACCGTGAACTGTGCGCTAGACTCTACTTTAGAAGCTGAAGAAGACACGGTCCTTGTCCCCAAAGAGATCACAGTCTACTGAGGGGTGTAAGTCAATAGTTAGGATGCAGTGGGCTAAATGATAAGACAGAGGTATGCACAGGGGAGATGAGAGCAAAGAATTAGCAAAAAGCCATTCTCAAATATAATAATCTGAAATTGAGTCTTAAAACAATTTACTAGGTATCCTCATCACAGCTACTTTTATACTGAACTTTCTGGTTTCCTTCATGTTCTTCAGCTATAGACTCGGACTTTTCCCCGTTACATGTTTTCGGCTTGAGCAGTTTCATTTCAATATTTTCCGAACTATCACCACCAAAGGCGAAGAAAAAACCAAAGCAAACCAAAAATTCTCTTCCAAAACTTGGATGATTGGTGGATTCTCATCTATTCTCAGAAAATTAACTTGTCTTTCTGGTCCATTAAGCAGTTTTTAAGTGAAGTGACAAAATAAAGAATAGAAAATTAAAAGAAAGTTATTTTCTGGCATGGTATTCTCCTTGCTGATATTCTTCCACCGGATGTTGATAATCACTATAATGAGAAATTTGACTGGGACTCACAGACATTAGCGAGTGTGAACTACAATTCCCAGCAAGCAGCGGAGCCGCCCTGGGCCTGTGCCTACCTTTGATTGGATAGTTCCCCAGTGTGACGACCCAACCAGCGCTTCGGTTGTTGCTTTTCATCACTTTCCGCGGGGAAGTGTGTAAGGGATAGGGGAAACTTTGAAAGTTGGATGCTGCAGAACCCGGTACTGGAAAGTTTCCTCTTGCGGGCGGTTTGGGGAAATGGGGTGCGCTTATTATTTCCTGCGCCCTCTCTGGGCACGTGGTGTTGATATCGGGGGAGTGGAAAGCCACACTTGGGTGCAGGCGCACGCCCCCTTAGGTACACTGGGATCTTAACTTGAGCCCAGCCGCACATCTTAGGGGGTCTGGTCTTCCTTTGTGGGGGTTGCTTGGAAGCTGCACCTTGTTGGGAAGAGCTGTTGTTCAGGGGTGATGTTTTCGCCTCTTTATGTCCATCCATCTTCCCACGTGTGGGCAGTTTGAGGTCTAGGAAGGAGAGCCAGTCATTAGGGGAAATTGAGTGTCTGCCTGTCTTCAGGTGTTGTTGAATTAGAGGTACTGAATAGTGTGGAATATGGACTCAGATACCTGGGTTCGAATGCAGACTCCACCTTGTGCTAGATGTTAGGCTTTGCTTAAGGCTTTCATCTCAGTGCCTCAATATCAAACTATAAAGTGGGGTAAAAATCGGAGTTCTTGGAAAAGTGGCATGTAATAAAGGCTCAAGAAATATTAGCTATTATTGTTAATTGACAGTTTTCAATCGTGAGGATATTTTTTTTCTTGATAAGAAAAGGATTCACTTTCCAGGATTGAACTTCTTCCCTCACACACTTGTTTACATGCACTGGCATATATATACGCAGAGCAGGAATTTACCGTGGAAGAAACAAACGTTCAACTCATAACAACATGTTAATAAGATTATCGAACAAATGAGTACACAGTGTGATGAGAATATTGGAGAGAAAGAGAGTAAGCAGGAAGTCTTTGTGGAGGAAAATCAGGGAGGCAGGATGGCCCTCATGTAACCTATCAGTGTTATGGTTGGAAGGCAGGTCACCTGAGGTAGCAAATGCTGTTGTGCTGAATGAGTTGATAGCAATTGTTAGCAGTAGGAGCCAGGCACCATCCACATCCTCTAACTTTCACTACATTCCTGCAAAGTAGATATTTAGACAATGTCTGTTTTTCAGATGAGGAAAGTGAGGTACTGGGAGGCAAGCGATTTTACCAGAAAGATCAGAATCTGGGCCTTGCGATCTGATATATGAATGATAGGGAAGTGAGGGACCAGTTCACCAAGAGGCTTTAGGCCATCATAAGAAATGTGGAGTTTATCCTGTGGTCTCATGGTCCCACGGGCAGTGTGAAAGGATGAGCGTGACAGGATTGGAGCACATTTTTAGGAGGCTACCTCTGACAGGATTGTGACTTGTGGGTCAGTTTGGTGCGTATTCCTCTCTGCTTCCATCTGAGTGTATGTGTTCTTGTTGCTGTCCTGTCCGACTCTTTGTCACCCTGTGGACTGTAGCTGCCCAGGGGGATTCTCCAGGCAACAATACTGGAGTGAGTTGCCATAGCACATTTAAATTCCGATGACAATACTTGCTGCATGACTAATTATTTGTGTATATATTACTTTTAATCTTTTACTGTGCGTTTCCAAAGGGGAGAAATATACTTAAGTGATTCTTGTGCCACAGCACTCAGCAGAATATGTGCTTAAGAAGCATCTGTGGAAGGAACAAACAATTTATTTTTTTGTGGGTTGGTGGGTGGGGGGCGGTGAGTGTGCAGGGCAGGGAATGACCAGAGGCAGTGTGAGTAGTCTAGGCAAGTGATGTGTGTGTGTGTGTGTGTGTGTGCTCAGTCGTGTTTGACTCTTTGCGATCCCATGGACTGTAGCCCACCAGGCTCCTTTGCCCATGGGAGTTCCCAGGCAAGAATGCTGGAGTGGGTTGCCATTTCCTTCTTCAGGGGATCTTCCTGACCCAGGGATCGAACCTGTGTCTCTTGCATTGGCAGGTAGATTCTTTTATCACTGAGCCACCAGGGAAGCCCTATTCTCTTTTTTGGGTTGAATTTATTAGTCAAAATGATGTCATTGCCCAGAGCTACCTGGTATGTGAAGACCCTGGGCAATGATTCAGCAGATGTCACTTGGTAAACTTTCTATTAGAGACACAAAACCCAACACTGACAAATTCCCTTTGAGTGAAATGAGAAGGATTTATTTTGTGATTGTGGGAGGGATGTGTGTGTGTGAGAGAGAAAGATGAGGGAGAGAGAAAGAGTGTTAATCTGATTAGAAATTTGGGCCATGGTATTGGAAATGAATATCTACATTCTCAGTGATTGGTTTAGTTCCCAAATGTGACTCTTTTTCTGATCATTTTATTGTTTTATCTCCTGGAACAATGAAGAGTCCCTATTTCTATTTTATCCAGAGGATATTCTGCCATCTGAGTGTAATACAGCTTCTTCTTTGCTTGTGTTATTAAGATAATCACAGTGATTCTGTTCTTACTCTCTGAAGGCACATATTTCATGAGCCTCATTTAGTCCTCACAGGGTTCAATAGCAAGAGTGAAATGTAATTGCATGTGGGAATGTGAGCAGCTACTGTAATAAAAAACCATTTCAGTTTTTAAGTGACACCTGAAATAACAAAATCTCAGTTGATTCAGGATGTTTGTTCTGACTCCGAAAAGAGTATGATTATGGACTTGTAGAAGAGTGTACTGACTAAGAGGATAGGCCTCAGAGTCAGACTTCCTGGGTTCAAATTCTGGATCTACCATTTACTTTTTCTGGTAACAGTGGAATGGCTAACCTTTCCAGACTTTAGTTTTCTCATATGTAAAAATGGGACCAGTCATCAACCTTTCTTATAGGGCTGTTGAGAAGCTTAAATGTGGCAATTGATGTAAAGCTTTGGAACAATGTGTGATACATAGAAGGTGGTCGATAAATTTATTATTGTTTCGGTGCAATGAAAGCAGACTTTCTGGGAGTGCTCTTTGGAAATATTTGTATTAATTACACATCCAAATAAAGTTTATGAATGAACTGAAAATCTTAAGATGCTATATAAATGTGAAATGGTGTTATTATATTTGTGTAATAAGTTTTTAAAGAATTTTTGTGAAATGCAGATTCTTACATTGTTTCTTTCCATGTTTGACAAACAGTAGTCTCCCCTATTTAAAGTATTTAGAAAGATTTATAGCCTTCTTTTATTTTATCAGTAATATTTTAAATACCATACATTTCATTTTATATATGGAGAGGCTTGAAAATGTTTTATTTTGCAGAGTGTTGTGGATTGCCCATCTGCTACTGCTTATGCTATTTCCCAATGTTTTTTCAAGGTTCTTTTTCTTGCTGCATCTGGAGGCATGGGTAGCAAGAAACTAAGACGAGTGGGTTTATCACAAGAGCTGTGTGACCGTCTGAACAGACATCATATCGTTACCTGTCAGGTACAATTTGTTTAATTTTTCTCAGTGAGAAATCTTAAGTGCAAATTAATCTTAAGTGTACCTAAATAACTTTTCTTAAAAAATTTTTGCTTAAAGTTTTAGAAAACATGTTTATTTTAATTGGAGGATAATTGCTTTAAAATATTGTTTTGGTTTCTGCCATACGTCAACATGAATCAGCCATAGGTATACATATGTCCCCTCCTTCTTGAACCTCCCTCCCAATAACTCTTTAATTGCATCTGAAATATGAACGTTTAGGTTTATAAGTGATGGTGCTTGCTAATTCAAAATAACAAACCTCTTAGCTTGTATTTCCAAATGTGATTTCATTTCAAGAGTTTTACATTTTGGTTAGGGCTGAGTCAGGAGAATGCTCATGGCAGAAGGTGAAATACACCTGGCCATTTATTTGGGATTCTAGAGAAGTTTTGTCCTTGTAAAAGAAATTCTGTAGTTACATGAGAAATATGACTCAAATGAGGAGACAGTATTCAAAATGGGTAATTTCTCTTGAAAGCAAGAAAAATTTTTAGGATTACTTTTCTATCAGTGGAGTGAGAAAAATATATAAAGTGGATGTTGTATATTTAAGCACAAGAGTAAAGCAAATCCCTCTTAGGAGGTTAAATTAGATTTAACATTTTATATTAGGATTTAATCCTTGATAAGATGGACTTTTAGAGAATGCTGGAGGGTTTTTTTTTTTCTCCTTTTTTTAATTGCTTTGTGTGTTAATGATATCTTTGCTTTCTCTGTTATAACATTTGATAACCTTCATGTTCATACTTTGAAACACTCTTAAAAATATGATATTTAACATTTCAGTCCATAGTTCGTTTTATTCTCTCTCAATTATGAAATACTTCCCCTGAATGATCTTATAACTTAGGACGAAACTGATTTTATTTCTGGTTGTCTGTTTGTGTCCAAACTTTTGGGTACAGGGGCAGGGCTCCTATCTACTTGGGCTGATTTCTGCTGCTATGTATTTTTACTTGGTGTGTCCTCTGGTATATACTAAGTTGGATAATTAGAAGATAAGATTATGTCATATCTTTTAGTTAAGGAATATTTAGGAGGAAAATACTATAAGAAACATTCAAACTGATCTGCAATAAATTACGCTTTTATTTACACATGGACAGTGTCAATTGAAAGCTTCCTTTTAATTCCAGTATCTTTGTTGTACATGTATATTTAAAATAGTCTCTTTATGTTTTTTAGGACTTTCTATGTCTTTCTCCACTGGAGCTTATGAAGATGACTGGCCTTAGTTATCAAGGTGTCCATGAACTTCTGTGTGTGGTTAGCAGGGCCTGTGCACCACAGATGCAAACGGTATATATATATTTTAGACTTATGATTTGGTTATGATTTTTATTTTGAAAAGCTTCTGAATTCTCTTTAAATCTTTTAGGGGATAAGGTAAAAGCAAAAATAGAGATGAACACCTCAAAAATACCAACCCTCACAACGTAAGAGTTAGTCCTCTAATGAGAATAAATTTATGTTGTTTATAAGCTCATGGGAGACAGTTACAGGAATGAGAGGTAACAGGAATTTTTTTTCTCTATAGCTGGCAGTGTTATTTCAAAAGTTCATCTTTCTCTTTTACTTGTTTGGGAAGGATTTGTGAACCTCATGGTTAAAGTATAATATACTCTTAATTTTAGAGTGTCCCTGTCTCTGTAATACTAACTTTTACCATCATCATTTACTCTACATCTCAGAGTATGCATATTGGACTTACACTGACTTATTGATTGAATGAATAATGCTTTAAAACTTATCCTCACTCCTGAGAGGAGTTAAAGTCTTTTGAAATAAGCCCAAATCAAGTTGTACTATTATTTCATACTTTCTGTGTCATGTCTTTAACTTTTCAAAATGTAGGTTTAGTGCATGGTAGAAAATGTCTTATTTTCTCAGAGTAAGAGTTACCTGAAAGTCTGTCCAGTGTTTTGCAAATGTATTTGTTTGTGTGGGTTGTAAACTACTTACTATGTTATATTGAAATTTGGTAACCACTGAACAATAAAGTAGGATCCAACTCTGTGGCGGAGGGATGAAGGAATATTAGTGTCATTTGAAACTTTGAAAACAGTGAACAGATTGAGTGTTTTCTTTTGTTCAGGTTTTGCTTGTGATCTAAGGAAAATACTTTAAATCAGAAGGTGACTTAGAATTGGAATTAGAGATGGGCACCAGTCTTAGCTTTGTCATTGGTTTCAACAAAGATAAGTAGCTTTGAACAGCTCACTTTGTTTTATGGGAGAAGTTAAAGAGTTAAAATCACATGTGATGATTTCATTAGGAGGTTCAAATTAACCTGTCACTATTTTGAAAGTTGTAAAGCACCAAGAGAACCTTTTAATTTGACATCTGTGATTCAGTATGTATTGCATATTCCTAGTCAGATAGATAATTAAGCAGGAGACGATGGCTAGGAAATTCACCTTCGATCTCCACGTCTTTCACCACTTTCAGCTGCAATGTTACTACAATTCCAATTGCCAGTTCAAGGAGCCATCTTTCTCCTTTGTTGTACATTTACTTTTGTAACATTGATTGTTTAGAGTCCTGCCTTAAATATTGAATTAACCTTAGTTCATTCCCTCAGAAAGATTTTTTGTTTTGTTGATTTATTTATTCAGTCATTTATTCCTTCAACCAGTATTTATCGAGTGCCAGCCATGGATCTGTCAGGTACTGGAGATACTGTAGTGAAGATGACTGATAAAGTTTTCTGCCCTTGTGTAGCTTACAGTCTAGTGGGAGCAGTCACATTAAACAAACAATTATATAAATGATTAATTAATTGTAGTAATGATAAGTCCTATCAGAGAAAAGTACAAAGAGCTGAGAAACTGAAAGGGACATTACTTAGTGTAGGGGTCAGCAAGGGCTCCCTCACGGAAGCAACACTTCAGCTGAAACCTGAGGGATGAATAGGAGAGAGACAGCCAAAGGGATTGGGAAGGGAGGGGAGCAGGGAAGAGCTTGCAGGCAGCGGGAGTGGGAAATGCAGAGACCCTGTGAAGAGCAGGAGAATGGTGCTTGTATGGTCAGAAGGTCAGGCCGGTCTGAGTGAACATAGCGAGCAAGAGATGAAGCTGGAGAAGCAAGCAGGGTCAGATCATTGGGGCCTGCAGGCCTGTTAAGGATTTTGGACTTCATTCTGAGAGCAATGATAAGTCATCAAAGGGAGTAATTTTCTAGTATGTGTTTTTTAAAAACTCAGTCTTTAAACACAGACAAGTGGTTGAAAAGGAACAAGGATATATTTGTGGACTAGTTAGGTATCTGTGACCATATTCCAGATAGATTGTGACATGGACTATTAGTGTGGTGCTAATGCCAATGGTATAATGTCAGTTACCATGAGCGATATGTAGGAGGTAGCATGAATAGGATTTGGTGGTGATTTGTCTGTGGGTGGTGGTAAGGTACAGGAAAGGGTCAGAGATGATTCCTTGATTTTGCTCTAAGAGGCTGGATGGTACCATTTCCTGAGATAAGGAATATTGGAAGAGGATCAGGTTTGAGGGAGGCAGATCATGGATTTGTTAGTACTTGCTGAATTTAGGCACTTGTGAAACACTGAATGAAGATGTGAAGTAGGCAGTTAAATATGTGGACCTAAGCTTGAAGGATAGTGTGCACTGGGGGGTCATCAGAATGAATATGGTAGGCAAAACCATGAAAATGGATGGGAGATTGCCTAGAAAGTATGCACAGTAAGAAAGTAAGTGTGAAAAAAAAAAAAAAAAAAGTAAGTGTGCCCGAGGCCAAGTCCCGAGTCAGTCAGCATTTAAAGATCAGATCTGACAATGATGAATCTGGGAAGCAGCCACTGAAGAAGAAAACTGGTGGATTTACTGATAAAACTTTTTGGCCAACTCTGTATTAATATGTTGGTCTCCTGTGTGCTCATAGAGGCAGAAGAGCTTGGATTTGAGACCTAGATTTATTAAATTGTAAGCTTTAAGTGGGTAGAAACTATGTCTATTTGGTTTACCACTCTTTCCCAGAGCTTATCATATTATATAGCATGCAGTAGGCAATTAATTTGTATTTGTTGAATGTATGAGTGAATGAATGATTACGATTCTGTGGCTTGACCTCAGTTTATTTGGGCAACTTAATGCTAGTAATTTTTAATGTTAGAGATTGCTTACACATTGCTGGTAGGTATGTAATCATGTCAACCACATCTGCAAAGACCTTTTTTCCAACTAAGGTGACATTACAGGTTCGAAGGATTTGATACGGCTTTCTTTTGAGGGGCCATATCTTAGGCCACACCACCCGCTTTCAAGCTGTTTGTCACATACCAAGCTCGGTTTGAAGTGGTAGCTTGATCATTTCACTCCCTGTTGCTCTCAGCCTACATGCCACACTTCAGCAAGATTCATCTGAGGTAACCCCTGCTTATTTCTCCAGCCTCATTGTTTGCCATGCCACGAGCATGCTCCATCTTTCAGCCATTCTAAATCACCTCTTTCATTTTTATAATTTCCCTTAGTTTCCATTTCTTATTTCTTGCTCCTTGACCTCTCTTTCTACATTCTTGTCTCTTTGGCAGGAACGTGCACACTTCCTTTGCCCATCTCATAACCTTTTCAGGTTTTAGCTCAGACATCCAGATCTTCCCTGGATCACAAAATTCAGATCAGGTGATTTGACCTGGACAAATCCACTTTCCAGTCTCTGCTTGCCCTATCACCAGTAGCTAGTGTTTAGCTGTATTGTAATTGCCTACTTTCTAGTCCTAGTTTCATAGTCTCTAGTTGGCTATAAGACCTGTGAGGGCAGGGGCTCTGTCTTTTATATCACAGCCTTCAAATCTAGCACAGTTCATGTGAAGTGAAAGTTGGTCAGTCATATCCAACTCTCTGTAATCCCATGGACTATACAGTCCATGGAATTCTCCAGGCCAGAATCCTGGCGTGGGTAGCCTTTCCCTTCTCCAGGGGATCTTCCCAACCCAGGGATCGAACCCAGGTCTCCCACATTGCAGGTGGATTCTTTACCAGCTGAGCCACAAGGGAAGCCCAGCACAGTCCATGGCACAGAGTAAATAGTTGTAGAATAAATAAGTAATAGAAGGAAAAAAACATGAATTGGGTTCTAGCTGCTAAAATTTGAATTTGGAGTTGGCTTATGTTTTTGAATAAATATAGAGGTTGAAAAGAACTTAACTTTTTCTTTGATCAGGCTTATGAGATAAAGACACAGAGGTGTGCTGCTCACTCATCTGCATTTTTGTCTACAACCCTGTCTGCTTTGGATGAAGCCCTGCATGGTGGTGTAGCTTGTGGATCCCTCACAGAGGTAAAGAAGACACTTTCCAAACCTTCTAACATTGACCTAGAACCTTTAGAACCAGGGGAAAAAGTATAATTAAGGAATATAAATTATTTTATGAATATTAATCTAAATTAAATTGTAAGTACCTCAAGGGCAGGATTCTCCACTCAGTCCCTGGTGGTACTAGTGTAGTATACCAAAAGGAAGATGTTCTAAAAATCTTTGCTGACAGACTGAAATCTATTTGGGTGGTTGTTTCTCTGAATTAGAAATTGAATATTATGAAATAATATGAAACAATTCAGGGGGAATTAGAAAAGGATCCCTACTTAGTGTCTGAGGAAGGAAAATTTGAAATTTTATTAATGTGCAGGTAAATTATAGTATTATGCTGAACTGAGCTATTTTTACTCCCTGTTAAAGATAAAATTTGGTTCTAGGAAGTAATCAGTTGTTGTGTTAGTTAGTTATTGTCACGTAACAAATTACCTACAAACTAAGGGGCTTCCATGACAGTAAACACTGATTTCTGTTTCTTTGGGACTGGCTTAGCTTGGAGATACTGGCGAGGGGTGCGAGGGGGCAGGCTGGTGCTGGTTGTTGGCAGGAGGTCATGATTCTCCCCTGGAGAGATCCCTGCAGGCTGCCTGAGTCTCCTCGTGGCACGATGTCTGACTCCCCCAGGCAAGATGGAAATGGCCATTCCTTTGATGATTTAGCTTTGTAAGTTACACACCATCATTTCTGCCACTTTCTTCTCTTTAGAAGCAGGTCATTAAGTTCAGTCCATGTTCAAGGAAAGGCAAATTAAGCTCTATCTTTTGCACGGAGTGTCAAGAATTTGAGGATATTTTAAAACCACAACAGGTTTTTCCCCTGAAAACTGCATTGATGTGCTTACTGGTCTTGGTATGGTGACTCCATAGGCTGTGTTTACCAGTGCAGTCCTGAGGGTCTTCTTGCCTGAGAGTTCTAGGGGCATAGATGCGTGAAACAAACTTTTAATAAGAGTAGATGCTTAAAGCATTGTGATAGGCATAAATTTAACTGTAGATATTTTTATTTGAAGATAGAGAACCTGTTTTAGATAGTAAGTCTTGTTTTATTTCCTGACTTCCAAGAAAGATTTAAAAATGTGTGTTCTATGCCTAGTAAATGAACCACTGAGAGAATTAATCTTAAAAAAGAAATTAGAATCTGCTGTTGCAGTGCACTGCCACCAGATGGTGCCAGAATCCTATCTTCCATAATCTTTGCACTCTAGTTAGACCTTTCTTGAAATAGGTCTATGAAAAAAAAAGTTTTATAACAATTGTGAGCCATAGTTATAAACTTTCTTATTTAGATAGCAAAAAGTTGAACTTCAAGACGATTAACCAACAAATACTTTTTTATGTTTTAAGTCTTGGAGTAGTTTTCAGTACTTTTTCACATCAGTCAGTCACATCAGTCGCTCAGTCGTGTCCGACTCTTTGTGACCCCATGGACCGCAGCATGCCAGGCTTCCCTGTCCATCACCAACTCCCAGAGCTTGCTCAAACTCATGTCCATTGAGTCAGTGATACCATCCAACCATCTCATCCTCTGTCATCTCTTTCTCCTCCTGCCTTCAACCTTTCCTAGCATCAGGGTCTTTTCCAATGAGTCCCCATCAGGTGGCTAAAGTATTATAGTTTCAGCTCCAGCATCAGTCCTTCCAATGAACACCCAGGACTGATCTCCTTTAGGATGGACTGGCTGGATCTCCTTGTAGTCCAAGGGGCTCTCAAGAGTCTTCTCCAACACCACTGTTCAAAAGCATCAATTCTTTGGTGCTTAGCTTCCTTTATAGTCCACCTCTCACATCTGTACGTGACTGCTGGAAAAACCATAGCTTTGACTAGACGGACCTTTGTCAACTTTTTCATGTAGCTTTTGTCAGTTCTTTTTCAATTCAAGAGGTAGTTACAAGCCCTGAGATGTTTTTTCGTGATCTGATAAGATGGCATGGAATATAAATACCCTGATTGCTTATTAGTGGCAAGTTCTGTACTTTCTGTTCCAGCCACAGGTAGCCTCTGCAGTCTTTTTTGGGACTTTTCAGCTGATTACAGAGATTGTTTACCTTTTATTAAAAACAAAAATTTAATATATGTCTTCCGTATACAAGATTAAATACTTCCTACATGTGTAAATTATAAACATTTATGAGCCTGTGACCCCAATATAAGCCCTGGAACAATACCAAAATCATTGGAATCAACTGTGGGCTTCTCCCTGATCCTATCTTGGGCTTTCTGTTAGGAGGTAACGTCCATCCTGAATTTCTACCCGTCTTGTAGTTTTCTAAACTTGAAGCATAGTTGACTTATGATATTATATCAGTACTGGTGTCAGATGTACAGCCCAGCGACTCTGCCATTCCTGTGCTTTTTCCCCAATGGTTACTCACACCTGTAGTTTTTTTTTTTAAATCACCCATGTACATAGGAAATGTAGCATTTTATTTAGTTTTGCTTTTTGAGCTCCATTACATCATATATTGATGATTAAATCATGGCATATCTCATCTATGAATTGCTTTTTCCACTTAATATTATTTTGTAAGATTTATCCGTGTTGTTGCAGGCAGCCAGAGTATAATTCACTTTCATTGCTATATCATATTCCATTTTGTGAAGTATGGCCCTTTTTTTTTTTAAATCCCTTTTTCTGTGAGTGAACATTTGGGTTGTTTCCAGTTTGCTGCTAATATAAATAAGTCCTATGAAAAGTGTTGTACATGTCTCCTGGATCACACGTACAAGTATTTCTTTAGAGTAGGGATTGGCAAACTACTGCCTAGTGGTCAAATCTGGCTAGCTGCCTGTTTTTTGTGAATAAAGTTTTATTGTCACACAGCTATGTTCATTTGTTTACATTTTGTCTGTGGCTTTGTTTGAGATACAAGACAGAGTTGAGGTACTTGTGACAGAGATCTCATGGTCTGAAACACCTAGTATATGTACTGCCTGGTCCCTGTTGAGGGTATTTGCCTTGGAGTAATGGCTAGTTACTAGCAGAGACATTACTTTGCCAACAAAGGTCCATCTGGTCAAGGCTATGGTTTTTCCAGTGGTCATGTATGGATGTGAGAGTTGGACTGTGAAGAAAGCTGAGCACCGAAAAATTGATGCTTTTGAACTGTGGTGTTGGAGAAGACTCTTGAGAGTCCCTTGGACTGCAAGGAGATCCAACCAGTCCACCCTAAAGGAGATCAGTCCTGGATGTTCATTGGAAGGACTGATGCTGAAGCTGAAACTCCCAGTACTTTGGCCACCTCATGCGAAGAGTTGTCTCACTGGAAAAGACCCTGATGCTTGGAGGGATTGGGGGCAGGAGGAGAAGGGGACGACAGAGGATGAGATGGCTGGATGGCATCACCGACTCAATGGGCATGGGTTTGGGTAGACTCCGGGAGTTGGTGAATGGACAGGAAGGCCTGGCGTGCTGTGATTCATGGGGTCACAAAGAGTTGGACATGACTGAGCGACTGAACTGAATTGAACTGAACTGAATGGCTGGTTATAGAGTATGTACATAGGTAACTCTGCAGAATCAGGACAAATTATTTTCCAGAGTGGTTGTTCTTGTTTAATTTCCTACCAGTGATGTGCATGAATACCTCTTGCTCCATATCTTCTTGCCTTGGTATTATCTGACTTCTTAATTTTTGCCTGTCTTTGTTTTCATTTTCCTGATTACTAATGAGCTTGAATTTCTTTTTTTTTTAATAAATCATTTGACTATTTAAAAAATAATTTTATTAATATACAACTTAAATACTATGAAAGTCAATGTTTGTAACCATATAATTCAATTGTATTGGTGGATTTATAGTTAAGTCATCACCGCAATCCACTTTTAGAACTTTTCCATTATCCTAAAACATTCCCTTGTGCCCAGTTATAGTTAATCCCTACTCCCATTCTCAGCCCTAAGCATCCACTGATCTACTTTGTGTCTCTATAAATTTGCCTTTTCTAAACATTTCATTTAAATGGAATTGTATAATATGTAGTCTTTTGTGTTTGTTTTTTTTCACATAGCATACTGTTTTTGAGGTTCATTCATGTTGTAACATGTATTAGAAGGTTCCTTTTAATTGTTCCTTTTAATTGTTGAATAATATTAATATCACTCCAGCCACAGGACTGGAAAAGGTCAATCCTCATCCCAGTTCTCAAGAAGGGTAGTACTAAAGAATGTGCTAACCATCAGACAGTTGCACTCATCTCCCATGCTAGTAAGGTCATGCTTAAAATCTTGCATGCTAGGCTTCAGCATTATGAGAATCAAGAACTTCCAGATGTCCAAACTGGGTTTAGAAAGTAAAAGGGACCAGAGATCAAACTGCCAACATTCGCTGGATTATAGAGAAAGCTAGGGAATTCCAGAAAAACGTCTACCTCTGTTTCATTGACTACACCAAAGCCTTTGTCTATGTGGATCATAATAAACTGTGGAAAGCTCTTAAAGAGATGGGATTACCAGATGATCTTACCGGTCTCCTGAGAAACCTGTATGCAGGTCAAGAAGCAACAAGTTCTAAACCCTGTATGGAACAACTGATTGGTTTAAGATTGAGAAAGGAGTACAACAGGGCTGTCTGCTGTCACCCTCTTTGTTTAATCTATACTGTGAGTACATCATGAGAAATGCCAGGCTGAATGAGTTACAAGCTAGAATCAAGAGAAGCGGAAGAAACATTAACAACCTCAGATATGCAGATGATATCACCCTAATGGCAGAAAGCAAAGAGAAACTAAAGAACCTCTTGATGAGGGTAAAGGAGAGTGAAAAACCCAGCTTAAAACTAAATATTAAAAAAACTAAGATCATGGCATCTGACCTCACTATTTCATGGCAAATAGAGGGGGAAAATGTAGAAGTAGTAACAAATTTGCTCATCTTGGGCTCTAAAATCACTCTGGTGACTGTAGCCATGAAATCAGAAGACGTTTGCTTCTTGGCAGGAAAGCTGTGACAAACCTAGACAGTGTATTGAGAAGCAGAGTCATTACTTTGCTGACAAAGGTCCATATAGTCAAGGCTGTGGTCTTCCCAGTGGTCATGTACGGTTGTGAGAGCTGGACCATTAAGAAGGCAGAGTGCTGAAAAATTGATGTCTTTGAACTGTGGTGCTGGAGAAGACTGCTGAGAGTCCCTTGGACTGCAAGGAGATCAAACCAGTCAATCTTAAGGGAAATTAACCCTGAATACTTGTTGGAAGGACTGATTCTGAAGCTGAAACTCTAGTATTTTGGTCATGTGATATGAACAGCTGACTCATTGGGAAAGTCCTTGATACTGGGAAAGATGGAGGGCAGAAGAAGAGGGTGTCAGAGGAAGAGATGGCTGGATGGCATCACGGATGCAATGAACATGAACTTGGGCAAACTTTGAGAGATGGTGAGTGACAGAGAGGCCTGGTGTGCTACAGTCCATGGGGTCGCAAAGAGTTGGACCTAACTGGGCAACTGAACAACATTAATGTTATTCCATGGTATGGTTATAACCACTTTGTTTATCCAACTGTTAGTTGATGTTCACTTGGATTGCTTATAGTTTGTTCTATCAGGAATATGACATGTTTTTGTGTGGATATCGGATTTTATTTCTCTTGGGTAGATTCCTCGGAGTGGAATGGCTAGGTGTATGTTTAGTTTTTTTAAGAAACTGCCAAATTTGCTTTCTGGAGTGGCTGTATCATTTTACATTCTCACTGTAATGCATGATAGTTTATTTCTCCATATCCTCACCAACACTTAGTATTGTTTATAATTTTAATTTTAACTATTCTAGTGAGTGTTAGTAGCAGTCATTGTGGTTTTAATTTGTGTTTTCCCAGTGACTGATGACATTGAACACCTATTCATGTACTTGCAACCATTTGTATGTCGTTTTAGAAATGAAATATCTGTTCCAATCTTTTGCCTATTTTTAAATTGGTTGTTTTCTTGTTACTGAGTTGTGAGTTCTTTGTGTACTCTGGATACAGGTCTTTTATCAGATACATAATTTGCAGTCCAATCTATGGCTTCTCTCCGCATTTTCTTAATGGCAGCTTGTGAAGTTTTAAATTTTGTAGTCCAGTCTTTTGGTTTTTTCTTTTATACTTGGTGTCAACTCTGTCTGGCCAGGGACACAAAGATTTTTGCTATATCTTTTTCTAGAGTTTTATATTTAGGTTTTGCATATAGTCTGTGGTCTGTTTTGAGTTATTTTTTCTGTGATCTATTTTGAGCTAATTGATAGAACGATTTGTGGAATATTTTCTCTTTTTTATGTTCTATAATAGTTTGTACATTGTTTCTTGAAAATTTGATATAAATTTCCTGAAAAAGTGTCTGATCTTAGTATTTTCCCTATGGGAAAATTAAAACGATGAAATAAATTCCTTTAATGATTAAAGGACTATTCAGGTTTTTTATTTCTTTTTAAGTAGTTTTAGTGAATGATATTTTTAGAGATATGCCCATTTTCTTTAAGTTTTAAGAGGTGCTTCCCTCGTGGCTCAGACGGTAAAGTGTCTGCCTGCAATGCAGGAGACCCAGGTTCAATCCCTTGGTCAGGAAGATCCCCTGGAGAAGGGAAACGGCAATCCACTCCAGTATTCTTGCCTGGAAAATTCCATGGACTGAGGAGCCTGGTGGGCCACAGTCCTTGGGGTTGCAAAGAGTGGGACATGACTGAGCAACTTCACTTTCTTTTGCTTTGTTTTAAAATTTATTGTTATAAAGCTTTTCATTGTATTCTTATCTTTAAATCTGGTTTTGTGTTTCTACCCCCCTCCCTGTTTTCATTCCTACTGTTACTTCTTTGTCTTCTCTTTCCCTTCCTTTTAAAAAGACCTGATCAAATGTTTGTGTATTTTATAGTCTTTTCAAAGAACTATGCTTTTTATTTTTGTTCTTTGTTGGTTTTCTATCTTTTCTCTGTCTTCTACTTCAGTGATTTCTGTTATTTTCTTGTCTCCCTCTATCTAACTGTATTTTTCTGGAATTCTTCTCCCACTCCCTCCAACTTCTTAAATTGCACATTTAATTCATAATTTTCCAGTTTTCTTCTTTTTAATCTGAGCTATTGCATCCTTTCTTTTTTTTTTTTGGTGATGAAGTATTTTCATTTTTATTTAGTTCTCATAGTATTTAAAATTTTTCATTATGATTACTTCTTTCACTCATGATTTTTTGGGGAATTTTTGAATATCTAAATTATTTAATTAATTTTCCTTTCACATTTTAGTTAGATTGCTAGCTTATTTGCATTTTAATCAAAGAATTTTGTGTGATACTGATTCTTGGAATTTTTCTGATACTTGTTTTAAGGATTAACATGTGATTAACTTTTGTAAGTGTCAAAAGTGTGCATGAGAAGAGTGATCTCTAATGGTTGAGTGTTCTGCTTATGACCATTAAGTTAAGCTTGGAATTTGGGTTGTGCACCTCTTCTTTATCTTTGCTGATTTTTTTCTTCAACCAGACCTAATACTAATCCGGAGAAGGTTGTTAAAATAGTCCATTATATCATTAACAAATTTACTTGTAGTTCTGTTATTTTGAATATTTTAAGACTATTTGATTATGTTTAAATCAACAGAATTGTTGTATATTCCTTGGGAACTGACATGTACTATGGTTCTTCTATGTAAGTACTTCTCACTGTTATAGTTTTACTGTTTGTGTGATTAGTTAATGTATGTCTTCCTCATTGGAGAATAAATTCCAGGTGGGCAGGAATTGTCTTTTTCGTCTTATTTTTACATCTACAATATTAGCACATGTGGTGGTGGTGGTTTAGTTGTTCAGTAATGTCCAAGTCTTGCAACCCCATCGATTGTAGCCTGCCAGGCTCCTCTGTCCATGAGATTTCCCAGGCAAGAATATTGGGGTGAGTTGCCATTTCCCTCTCCAATTAGCATATGTAGAAGGTACATAGTAAATATTAACTGAATGAATGAATTTGTCTTCATTTATTTATTTTTAAGCACTTCTTTAATGTTTTGGTTCCTGCTGCCTCTCCTCCACTCTCAGACTCTGTGGTCTTGGAATAAACCAAACTTCAGTAACTTTTAATGTTTTTGCTCTTCCATAGTACGGTATTTATTTTCATTTGTATGCCATTTGTTTTTTTCAAATTATCAGAATAGTACATTTAAGAAATATGATTTTTCTACCTAATTGATTTCTTTATAATAAACATCAGAGATTATTTTAGGGGTTTTTTTTCTCATAAGTTTTAAAGTCGTTCCTCTCTGATTCTATATCTACAGACGTATAGAACTGTGTTAAACTGCTGTTTAACAAACCGTTCCAAAACTTAGTGGCTAAACACATCAATAAATGTTTATTATCTCACACAGTTTCTGAGTCAGGAATTCAGGAGCAGCTTAGCTGACTGTTTTCAGTTCTGGTCTCTCAGGAGATTACAATCAAGACCGAGGCTGCCATCATCTGAAAACTTGCCTGGAGGTGGGGAAGATGCCTCCAGAGCAGCTCCCTGACCTGTAGAACTGTGAGATAATAAGCTGCTAGTCTGTGGTCAATTGTTACACAGCAGTAGAGAGCTCATGCAGATCTCAGAGAAGATGTCTAACTAGTTGTGTTGCTCCATCTTTGTTTCTCGTGCAAAGTTCAAGCCTAGCATCCCAGATATCAGGTAGAAGTTAGATCTGGTGAAGATAAGAAGTAAGGCATCTAGTTGAATAAACTTCGACCAGGCCTAGGGATGACTTGAGGGAGGAGAATAAATCTGGAAACATTCTGCTGTCACTTTTATAGCTGCTCTTTCCTGACTCTGACTTCAAAACACCCTAATTTATTTATCATCAGTTTTGATTTATGTGAACTACCCTGAATCTGTGTATGTTCAGCTACAGTACCAAGATTAAAAGTGGAATTAGAGAAGTGCTACTCATGCCAAAGGCAGAAGCAGCAGAGGAGAAATCAAAGGGAAACCAACTGTGCTGAATCACTAATGGAAGTGAGCTAAAGGGCTTTGTCTCATTCCCAGAGAACATCAAATCCCTTACTTATGGAATATATAAGCAGATAATTCTACATCTATTATGACAGTATTGGTAGGGAAGATATGTTTGAAGTTTAAACTTTAAATATTTACGTTATGTGGAGATCAGACCATGTAATGGTAGCCTTCTCATATGAGGTAATATAGATCAGATCAGTGTTTCTCAATCTCTGTTCATTACCACCCCTTAAGGAGCTTTTTAGTCATTTTCTCTCTTTAGTAGCGCTTCCATCCCGAGATTTTAATTGTTGCCAGTAAATTTAAGGTTTTTGCTTTGTCATGAAAGAATTTAGAGACAAAATGATAGGTAAGAAGTGGCTTTATTTAGAGAGAAACACACTCCACAGACAGAGTGTGGACCAATCTCAGAAAGAGAGAGCAAGAGAGCCTGAAAACATGATGTGGGTAGTTTGTATGGGTTGGATAATTTCACAGGCTAATGAGTTGGGGATTATTCCAATTATTTTGTGGAAGGGGTGGGGGTTTCCAGGTATTGGGCCACCAGCCACTTTTTGACCTTCTATGGTTGGCCTCAGAACTGTTAAGGTGCTGGTGGGTGTGTCATTTAGCATGTTATTTTACCAGGAGGAGAAGGGGATGACAGAGGATGAGATGGTTGGATGGCATCACCGACTCGATGGACATGAGCTTGAGCAAGAGTCGGGGGTCGCAAAGAGTGGGGCATGACTGAGTGACCGAACTGGTATTACCATGAGCACATAATGAGGCTCAAGGTCTGCAGGAAGTTGGCTCATCTACCATCTTGGACATAGTTAGTTCTAACCAGTCTTTGTCATGTCCTGTCATTCTTTAAAAGGTTGTGCCCTGCCCCCTTCCCTCCTGTTTCACGCAGATACACTATATATCTGTTTATGTACAGTATGTAGATCTGTGCTTTATATGGAAAAGAGAGTAACATCTTTCTTCCATGATCAAAACCAAGTTTTGCCCTTCAGGTCACTGTCACCCCTGCTGAGAATGCATGATAAAGATGCTGATATAATTAGGTAAAATTAAAGGTTGTATTTAAAGGGATCATTAAAAAAAGGTATTTTCATATTGTAATCCAGAGATTACAGGAATAGAAAACTGGTCCAAACTCATGTCAATGAAAAGAGATATAGCATCTGCATATGTTGGTTGGAGAGTGCCTCTGGACTGGTAAACCTGTGAAGCACCGCCAAATCTTTATAACATTTAAGAAAAATGATTATACCCAGATACTTGCTCTAAATAATGAGAAACAATGTGGCACATGTCTACGTTATTTGTGTTTCCTGAGTCATTTCTATGCTTTGTTCATGATTTAAGGAGACCAGATGTCATCCTCAAAGGGGGCAGTTTTGCTTTGGAGGTGACCACTCTACTGTCCCAAAAAGGTAGAGGCAGAATGCCAGACTCCTCTTTTGGCTTCCTTATCTTTCCTTAGAACAGTTCTGCTTGTTTCTTCTTGACTGGGTGGGCTGTCTAAGATTACAGGAGACAGTAAGTCAAGGCTTGTAAATTCAAGTGTCCACAAAGGTCTTGGCATGTATAGAAATGCATAAACAATGAAATATAAGACATACATACTTTATCAGTCAATTTTGGCTGCTTACTCTGCTTACAACAGCAGCAGACAGTCATTTTTCTTGCTCAGGGGTCTGCAGGTCGGTCAGGGTGGGTCTCATCTCTTTTTCAAGCTGCAGTCAGGTTCTGGTCTGTTCCACTTGCAGCAGCAGCAGTAGGAAAACTAGGGAGAGACTTCTAATCTGCATTCCTGGAACATCATCTACTGACAAGATTTGTTTATCCTGCCCTGTGTTTTGAAAGGCAAGATAACCAGGCCCCTGTCCTAAGACAGGAGTTTAGCATATGTGGTTGATTGAATCATTGTTCCTAATTCTTCACTCATTTCCTGATTTAGAAATGAGTATCTTTCGCCATAAAGGTTTCATAGAGTCTTTTTTATGGCACATATTATATGGTTGTTAAATATTTTTTTAAGTTTTATTTTTAAAATTTATGAAGGATAATTGCTTTACAGAATTTTGTTGTTTTCTGTCAACATCAGTATGAATCAGCCATAGGTGTACATATGTCCCCTCCCTCTTGAACCTCCCTCCCACCTCCCTCCCATCCCACCCCTCAAGGTTGATTCAGAGCTCCTGTTTGAGTTCCCTGAGTCATATCGCAAATTCCCATTGGCTATCTGTTTTACACATGGTAATGTTTTGACACTTTGATTTTTTTTTAATGTGAATATTGGGGTACTTGTTATTTTCATGTCCTCTTGTTTTTTTCTTTTTCTACTCTGTTACCCTGGCTGCTTTTTTTCCCTTACATTTCCATTTACTTTATTATTATTTTTTTTTATGATGCAAGAATGATTTGTTCTAAAATGCAATCCTACATCAAATTACATCAGACTTAGGAAAAGGTTTATGAAATTTTTAAAGCTTCATTTTTAGCAGTCTTGTTAATTTCTTTAATTTAACAAACTGTCAAGATACAAAGACCCTGCTGTGTTAACACCCCTTCTAACAAAATTTCTAGCTCAAGAAAAAATAAGAGTTGAAAAATTTAGAAATGTGGCATGTCAATGTCTTCAAATCAGAATCTATCAGTTCAGTTCAGTCACTCAGTCATGGCCAACTCTTTGTGATCCTATGGACTACACCATGCCAGCCTTCCCTGTCCATCACCAACTCCCGGAGCTTCCTCAAACTCATGTCCACCGAGTCAGTGATGCCATCCAACCACTGATACCATCCAACCATCTCATCCTCTGTTGTCCCCTTCTCCTCCTGCCTTCAATCTTTCCCAGCATCAGGGTCTTTTCCAATTAATCAGTTCTTTGCATCAGGTGGCCAAAGTATTGGAGTTTCAGCTTCAACATCAGTCCTTCCAATGAACACCCAGGAATGATCTCCTTTAGGATAGACTAGTTAGATCTCCTTGCAGTCCATGGGACTCTCAAGACTCTTCTCTAACACAACAGTTCAAAGGTATCAACTCTTTGGTTCTCAGCTTTCTTTATGGTCCAGCTCTCACATCCATATATAACTACTGGAAAAACCATAGCTTTGACTGGATGGACCTTTGCTGGCAAAGTAATGTCTCTGCTTTTTAATATGCTGTCTAGGTTGGTCATAGCTTTTCTTCCAAGGAGCAAGCATCTTTTAACTTCATGGCTGCAGTCACCATCTGCAGAGATTTTGGAGCCCAATAAAATAATATAAAATAATATCTCCCACTGTTGCCATTATTTCCCCATCTATTTGCCATGAAGTGATGGGACCGGATGCCATGGTCTTACTTCTTTGAATTTTTTTTTTTTTTACTTTTTTGAGGTTTTAAGCCAACTTTTTCACTCTCCCCTTTCACTTTAATCAAGAACCTCTTCAGTTCCTCTTCACTTTCTGCCATAAGGGTGGTGTCATCTGCTTATCTGAGATTATTGATATTTCTTTTGGCAATCTTGATTCCAGCTTGTGCTTCCTTTACTTAAAACACAGCAGTTGTCAGTATGGAGTAAGAGAGAGTTGTGGAGAGAATTTAAAGTCTAAAAGCTTCCACTTGTTGATATAAAATAACTTTAAAGATGAAAGTTACTTTCACAAGGCAAACAGCTGCCTGACTGTTCTGAGATTGTTTGCTTTTTGTTTGTTTTGGGATTCAAAGAGTGATTTTAAAAAAGAATTCTTTAGGTTTGAAAACCTAATTGTATTTCTACATAATCATAGAGCACATGGAGATAGGTAGTTGGATGCTGGGGAGGGAGGCCATTAAAAAGATGATGTAACATTTCCACATGCTCTTTTCTCAGATCAGAACCAGGCAGTCCTTAAATTTTCTCTGCAAAATATTGGCTTGGTGAAAAAAATATATATATATTGGCTTGGTGGATTGCCCCATCCTCTTGACCCATCTTGAATGTGGGGGAGAGTTACTTGGTAAGATTTTAGGTCCTACTAGGTCTGGGTTTCTTTTCCATGGGGATGGTCTTGATTCCTGTCTCCTGTACAATGTCATGAACCTCCATCCATAGTTCATCAGGCTCTCTGTCTATCAGATCTAGTTCCTTAAATCTATTTCTTACTTCCACTGTATATTCATAAGGGATATGATTTAGGTCATACCTGAATGGTCTAATGGTTATCCCTACTCTCTTCAGTTTAAGTCTGAATTTGGCAATAAGGAGTTCATGATCTGATCCACAGTCAGCTCAAGGTCTTGTTTTTGCTGACTGTATAGAGCTTCTCCATATTTGGCTGCAAAGATTATAATCAATCTGATTTCAGTGTTGGCCATCTGGCCATGTCCATGTGTAGAGTCTTCTCTTGTGTTGTTGGAAGAGGGTGTTTGCTATAACTAGTGCGTTCTCTTGGCAAAACTCTATTAGCCTTTGCCCTGCTTCATTCCGTACTCCAAGGCCAAATATGCTTGTTACTCCAGGTGTTTCTTGACTTCCTACTTTTGCATTCCAGTTACAAATAGCTGTGAAAAGAAGAGAAGCAAAAAGCAAAGGAGAAAAGGAAAGATATTCCCATTTGAATGCAGAGTTCCAAAGAATAGCCAAGAGAGATAAGAAAGCCTTCTTCAGTGATCAATGCAAAGAAATAGAGGAAAACAACAGAATGGGAAAGACTAGAGATCTCTTCAAGAAAATTAGAGATACCAAGGCAACATTTCATGCAAAATGGGCTCAATAAAGGACAGAAATGGTATGGAGCTAACAGAAGCAGAAGATATTAAGAAGAGGTGGCAAGAATACACAGAAGAACTGTACAAAAAAGATCTTCATGACCCAGATAATCACAATGGTGTGATCACTCACCTAGAGACAGACATCCTGGAATGTGAAGTCAAGTGGGCCTTAGAAAGCATCACTATGAACAAAGCTAGTGGATGTGATGGAATTCCAGTTGAGCTATTTCAAATCCTGAAAGATGATGCTGTGAAAGTGCTGCACTCAATATGCCAGCAAATTTGGAAAACTCAGCAGTGGCCACAGGACTGGAAAAGGTCTGTTTTCATTCCAATCCCAAAGAAAGGCAATCCCAAGGAATGCTCAAACTATCGCACAATTGCGCTTTCATCTCACACGCTAGTAAAGTAATGCTCCAAAATTCTTCCAAGCCAGGCTTCAGCAATATGTGAACCGAGAACTTCCAGATGTTCAAGCTGGTTTTAGAAAAGGCAGAGGAACCAGAGATCAAATTGCCAATATTCACTGGATCATCGAAAAAGCAAGAGAGTTCCAGAAAAACATCTATTTCTGCTTTATTGACTATGCCAAAGCCTTCGACTGTGTGGATCACAATAAACTTGGAAAATTCTGAAAGAGATGAGAATACCAGACCACCTGACCTGCCTCTTGAGAAACCTGTATGCAGGTCAGGAAGCAACAGTTAGAACTGGACATGGAACAACAGACTGGTTCCAAATAGGAAAAGGAGTACATCAAGGCTGTATATTGTCACCCTGCTTATTTAACTTATATGCAGAGTACATCATGCGAAACGCTGGGCTGGAAGAAGCACAAGCTGGAATCAAGATTGCCGGAGAAAATACCAATAACCTCAGATATGCAGATGACACCACCCTTATGGCAGAAAGTGAAGAGGAACTAAAAAGCCTCTTGATGAAAGTGAAAGAGGAGAGTGAAAAGTTGGCTTAAAGCTCAACATTCAGAAAACTAAGATCATGCAGCTGGTCCCATCACCTCATGGGAAATAGATGGGGAGACAGTGGAAACAGTGTCAGACTTTATTTTTTGGGGGCTCCAAAATCACTGTGGATGGTGACTGCAGCCATGAAATTAAAAGATGCTTACTCCTTGGAAGGAAAGTTATGACCAACCTAGACAGCATATTAAAAAGCAGAGACATTACTTTGCCAACAAAGGTCCGTCTAGTCAAGGCTATGGTTTTTCCAGTGGTCATGTATGGATGTGAGAGTTGGACTGTGAAGAAAGCTGAGCGCCGAAAAATTGATGCTTTTGAACTGTGGTGTTAGAGAAGACTCTTGAGAGTCCCTTGGACTGCAAGGAGATCCAACCAGTCCATCCTAAAGGAGATCAGTCCTGGGTGTTCATTGGAAGAACTGATGTTGAAGCTGAAACTCCAATACGTTGGCCACCTCATGCGAAGAGTTGACTCATTGGAAAAGACCCTGATGCTTGGAGGGATTGGGGGCAGGAGGAGAAGGGGACGACAGAGGATGAGATGGCTGGATGGCATCACCGACTTGACGGGCATGAGTTTGAGTAAGCTCCGGGAGGTTGTGATGGACAGGGAGGCCTGGCGTGCTGCGATTCATGGGGTCGCAAAGAGTCGAACATGACTGAGTGACTCAACTGAACTGAACTGAGGTCTGGGTTTCACATTCATTTCTACTACTTGTTCTCTTTTGAGATTAAAAGACTAGGCTTCATTTTCACTTCAGTACAATTAAACTGGGCTTCTCAGGTGGCTCAGTGGTCAAGATCTGCCTGCCAATGCAGCAGACACAGGAGTCTTAGGTTCAATTTCTGGGACAGGAAGATCCACTGGAGGAGGAAATGGCAACCCACACCAGTATAGTTGCCTGAAGAATCCCATGGATAGAGGAGCCTGGTGGGCTACAGTCCATGGGGTCACAAAGAGTCAGACATGACTGAGCACACATGCACACACAATTATACTGTCTTGGAAATAATTCTTTCCCCTTTAAAGCAATTGCTAATATTTGCTTCTTTGTTGATATTCTAGTGATCTTCTCTACTGGATGTTTTCTTTCTGTTCTTTTATATTTCTCAGGCAGGATTGTTGAAACTCAGGCTCTAACTATATGAAGCTAATTGTATTTTACCAGTGTCTTCTGTGTGTAAATGCTGTATTCACTCTGAGTTTCCAAGAAGCAATCACTTAGACTATTCTGGTTTGGCATGTTCGCTCTTTCTAACCACCATTCGAGCTGTACCTGGGAACTGAACACAATTTGAAATTTTGTGGTTTGGCTGCTAGAAGTCAGAGCTAAACTATCTGAAGCTAAAAATTATTAATGTTGAAATGTTTTAACCCACTAAGTAAACTTGAAAAAATAATGAAATTTAACTCTAGCCAACCTTTAAAAATTGCATACAGCATATTTTTTGAGGCTAGAAAGAGAGGAAAAATATATGAAAAGGATCTGAGATTGCTAAAGAATTAGAAATTATTTATTATAGTTTATGTAAAGAAAATGTTAATATTCAAATTTAAAAGCAAAGTAAAGCAAACATAGAAAACCAAATGAACCCAAACATCTTATGTTATCCACGTGATGTTCTGCTTTTCTCAAGACTGTACTGAATCACTACATAAAAATAATGAAGCAGATAAAATGCCAGTTGCACTCATTTGACTTCAGATTTTTTAAAAACATGTTTTCTTTGAAGATGGAATGATAAGATACTACCTTACATTTTCATAGTATTTTATACTTTACTAAATATTTTCACATATAACATCTTAAAAAATGTTTTTAAGTTGAGGGCTTGCTTCACCTTTCCACTGAAAATTAAAAGTATTTCATAGGTTTAAGCTCATTAAATCTTACAACATATCTAAAGATCTAATGAAATCTTTCAGTTCAGTTCATTCACTCAGTTGTGTCCGACTCTTTGCGACTCCATGAACTGCAGCAAGCCAGGCCTCCCTGTCCATCACCAACTCCCGGAGTCCACCCAAACTCATGTCCATTGAGTCGGTGATGCCATCCAACCATCTCATCCTCTGTCGTCCCCTTTTCCTCCTGCCCTCAATCTTTCCCAGCATCAGGGTCTTTTCCAATGAGTCAGCTCTTCACATGAGGTGGCCAAAGTATTGGAGTTTCAGCTTCAGCATCAGTCCTTCCAGTGAACACCCAGGACTGATCTCCTTCAGGATGGACTAGTTGGACCTGCTCGCTGTCCACGGGACTCTCAAGAGTCTTCTCCAACACCACAGTTCAAAAGCATCAATTCTTCGGTGCTCAGCTTTCTTTATAGTCCAACTTTCACATCCATGCATGACTACTGGAAAAAACATAGCCTTGACTAGACAGACCTTTGTTGACAAAGTGATGTCTTTGCTTTTTAATATGCTATCTAGGTTGGTCATAACTTTCCTTCCAAGGAGTTAGGGTCTTTTAATTTCATGGCTGCAGTCACCATCTGCAGTGATTTTGGAGCCCCCCCCAAATAAAGTCTGCCAGTGTTTCCACTGTTTCCCCATCTATTTGCCATGAAGTGATGGGACCAGGTGCCATGATCTTAAGTTTTCTGAATGTTGAGCTTTAAGCCAACTTTTTCACTCTCTTCTTTCACTTTCATCAAGAGGCTCTTTAGTTCTTCACTTTCTGCCATAAGGGTGGCGTCATCTGCATATCTGAGGTTATTGATATTTCTCCCAGCAGTCTTGATTCCAGCTGTGCTTCATCCGGCCCAGCGTCTCTCATGATGTACTCTGCATATAAGTTAAATAAGCAGGGTGACAATATACAGCCTTGTATGTATCTTTAGGACATATGTAAAACTGGGTAGGTATATAGTGTATATTGAAAGGAAGTCCTTTGTTCCTGTATTGGTTAACACTCTGAAGAGCTATCATTTCTCACCTTCAGGATGCACTTTCAACTTTATATGTGAATATTTTCTTTGCTCTGATATCTGGTGGTTAATTTGATTCACATTGTCTTTGATGATGATAAAAAAGTCAATGAAAAGTGTTTTGGGCTCTTCAAAACTTCCAGTCTTCAAAGCAGAGTATGTAGCATGGCCCTTTAGGTTATGGGAAGAAAATACTAGAATTTTTATTGGTGTTACATCTAAAACATAAAATAAACCTTACTTGACATTTAATATATGGCATCCTCACTTGATCCCTGTGTTATACTGTCATGTGTCAGGTAATAATCCACAAGGAAAGGGTACAGAAGGTTTACAGAGACACCTCGTTTTTAATCTTTATTTTCAACATATTGGGGTGGATTATAGTCCTATGTGGGCCTAGTTAGGTCAATTTATGGATTTAACTAAATAAAATCTCACAAAACAGACAAATGGCATAAAAAGATTCCTGCAAAAAAACTGTATATTGAAGGCAATACTAATAATGTGAGTAGAAATGAACCACATGTATGTAAAAGTCAGAGCTGATGACTCTCCTACGATTAATGAAGTGAAAATCAGTGACAGTCTAATCTCATTTGTAAAGACATCCCCAAAATTTGGAATTAGAAAGAAAACAATTTGATATATGGAATTATCTCCATTATTGTTAATAATGAAACTTTCTCTGTTATTTTGTTCCTTGAAATAGTGATAGTAGGTAGCCATTGTTAAGAAACATACATCACAGAAAGACAAGCATTCACAAGTTTTTCAGTGACGTTTAAGGTCATGTGACACATATTCAGTATCTAGAAAAATTTCACTGAAATTAATG
Organism: Cervus canadensis; assembly: GCF_019320065.1. Classification (NCBI taxonomy): domain Eukaryota; kingdom Metazoa; phylum Chordata; class Mammalia; order Artiodactyla; family Cervidae; genus Cervus; species Cervus canadensis. The sequence goes on from NC_057391.1 coordinate 74,518,182, forward strand.
TTAGATATTTAAAAGCCTCTTTTGGGCTTTCTTAATAGCAAAAGACCAAATGCAATATGTTTTTAATAACATTAGGGACACCCTTCAATGTACATGGATTTGGGTGGACTCTGGGAGTTGGTGATGGACAGGGAGGCCTGGCGTGCTGCGGTTCATGGGGTCACAAAGAGTCGGACACGACTGAGCGACTGAACTGAACTGAACCGAACTGTTCTTTTGTTAAAGTAAAATGGATAACATAAGACAGGGGAAGCAAAATGGCAATAACTTACATGGATTCTTTTAGGAAGAAATACTTTCAGATGGAAATCATTGCCAATGATGTGAAGCATTAAGAATTAAAGCAAAAAAAAAAAAAAAAAGAATTAAAGCAAATTATTTATTGAGGAAAGATGCTAGACAGTTAAAGTACAGAAGTTTCTAATAGGGCCCAGGTTATATTCTCAGCTAGATTCTGTTTCAGTAATGAGATACATGAACTAAGTTATTCTTAAGCCACAAAAGAGAAGATAAATCAAGGAAGATATATTCTCAAAAATAAATGTCTTCTTAAATATAAAACAATGTTTATGAGGGAATTTCCTGGCAGTAATATTCTTGTTCTGACCTGATAGGGGTTTGGATTGCTAATGTATATATACATTTACTACAGTTCATCAAATGAAACACTCAAGATCTGGGCATTTCATTGTGTGGAAAATTTACCTTAAAAGAAGAAAAAATCATACTTATTAAACTCAGGTTAATGATACACACATCTAACTTTTAGGGGAAAGTATATTTATGTCTCTGACTTACTTTGAAATACATTTAAAAACATCTAAGATGGACTGATGAATGAATGGATTGATGGATAGTCTAGTGTATTAGTAGACTATACAATAGTATAAATATATGTATATATGCATGCACACTCAGTTGTGTCCAATTCTTTTTGACCCTATAGACTGTAGCCCCCCAGGCTCCTCTGTCCATGGGATTTCTCAGGCAAGAATACTGGAGTGGGTTGCCATTTCCTTCTCCAGGAGATCTTCCTGACCCAGGGATCGAACATGCATCTCCTGCATTGGTAGGCAGGTTCTTTACCAGCTGAGCCACAGGGGAAGCCTGGTACAATAGTATAATAGTAATAAAATGGCAGTTGCAGAGTCTAGGTGGTGATATATAGATGTTCTTTGTAAAATTCTTTGCATTATTCTGGTACAACATCCTTAATCTGTAGTAACTCAGAACTTGATGTCATATGTGTGAAGAGTGCTTCAGGATGGTACAATTTTTATAAAAACCTGACTAGTTTTTATTGACTCTTTATAGTACTCTGTAATGCGATGAGGAGTGATCATGAAAATTGTTTGAATCACAAGAGCTTCTTTGGTTATCTCACAGCAAAGATTGTAAAAAACTGTTGAATTTAAAATGGGTGAAACTTTTTTGAAATGAAAAGATAAGTCAAATTTGTCGACCCTTTTTGTAAAACAAGTGACTGTGCAACTTGCCGCCTAGTAGATTGGAAATCAAGCAATCAGCCAACCAATGGAACACTCTTATTCCATCCCTTAAAGGTAAAACTGATATTTTTACAATGAGTGAGAAAGTAACTGCTTATTAAAAGACAGACATAAAAATATAGAACAGTATTCAAATTTCTGCTTGGAAATGTTTTATGATGTGGTTTTTGTCTTCAAAGATACACGTATCTTGTGAAAAAACTCTCACAATATTTTCTAAACTGTTAAGAAATCTTCCAAATAGTTTCATTTGATTTTGAAATCAATTTTTTAAAATGTTAAAGTGTAATACATCTTGATTGGTTTGCAAAAATAATTAATTGGTCTGAGGGAAGATGAACATTTATTAGCCAAAGTTGAATAATAACTTTTGCAATTATCCTTTCTCAACTACAGAGACATTACAATTGAGTACTACAATAAGCAGAACTTAGGAACTGTTTCAGTTGCTGGATTACAAAATATTTAAATAAGTATTTTAAAAACAATGTACATAGTTTCATTTATTTTCATTGTTAGATTGAAAAGATCTGTACAACTAATATATAAAATATGAATATTCTTTATGCTTCTAGATATTACTACTTTGTCACTTACATGTATCACAAATATCACCTTCAAATTTATAATTCATCTTTTTACTTTCTTTTTTTTTTTTTTCTTTTTTTTCGCATCCCAACCTCAAGGACTGTAGCCCGCTAGATCCTCTGTCCTTGGGATTTCCCAGGCAAGAATATTGGAGTGTTTACTTTCTTTATGGCATATTTTTATCAAAAAAAGTTCTTAATTAAAGCTATGAAACTATTGATTTGTATTTTAAATGAAAAAATATATGAAACTTTTTAAATGCTTGTAATCTTTTATTTTTAATCTCTGTGTATTTTTTACTGTGCATAATGTATTAGTAAAATAGTTTATATATAATGCATATGCACATACTGGAGGATTGTAATAAAATTTTGTTTGTGTTTGTTTTTTTTTGGTGTGTTTGTTGGAGTATGTAATCAAAGAATTTTGGAGTTTTCCAAATCACTCATGATCTGGCACACTGTTATTGCTAGCAGCAATTATTTATACTAAAAGTTTAAATCATTGTTTTAGAGATTATAAATCAACACATGGTTTCTAGCTTGTGAGCCTTTGTGTTTTTCAATGTTAAACTTTGAAAAATGAAGTTTACTTTTAGTCTAAGTTCTAAAAGTGGTTCTCAAATGCAGAGCAGCATCAGTGTCAACTTACTAGAAATATAAATTTTCAGGTCCCGTTCCAGACCTATTGCTAACCAGAAATGCTGGTTAATGAGCTTGCCAGGTGAGTTTAAGCTCAGTCACGTTTGAGAATCACTGGCCTAGATGATTTAGACTCCTGTGTCATCCCTTCTTATTTCTTCCTGCTTCTTGGTATATCTGAGACAGTGTCTTCAGATCTGATGTGTCTTAGTTTAGCTAAGAGTTCTGTTCGTCTCTACTTCAGATTTCTACTTTTTCCTTTTCTCCTTTTTCTTTTCCCTCCTTCCTATTGTGAAAAATTATTCATTAGTGCTATTCTCACAAAAGGGATAGTGTTTTGGTTCTTAAAATTAGGATGCCATAGCCAGTATGACAAACAGTATGTTTAAACAGGCTATTTTAAATATTTCAAATTAACTTTTGTTAACTACTTCCTGTTGGACTCAATATGCCTTGATTAATGTCCTATTCTTTTCCATCTACGCCCTCTTGTTTTCAGATTTTTTAGTCTCAAGCTAGCTTTCCAACAACTAAACTTTTAAAATATACACTTCAAGTATGACTCACCTAGATTTAGCAGTTGTTGAATTTTGTTTCATTTGCTTTATCTCTCTTCTACACATACACACACACATACACTTTTTTCCTTTGCTAAACCATTTAAAATTGTATAGATCAATACCTTTTACTCTTAAATACTTTATTAATATTAATAATAAAGATCAAAGTACCTTTAAGTTTTGAAAGGCCAATTTATTACAAATGCTAAACCAATTATTAAAGCCTCTTAAATATTTTCAGAGCTTTCTATAAATGTCTTACTGAGAAAAAATATAAAACTTCCAGTTGTGAGTGTATCAATGAATCCTCAAGCCTTTCTCAACCAGAGTTTTTCATCTGAACTTTGCAGGACACAGGGATGATTTTGGTGACTGTTTTCTCATTTCTCTCAAGGATGGTGCATAACTAGTACATATCCAGATGCATAGGGGAGAAGTTCATTTATTATATATTTAGTGAAAGTGAAACTCGCTCAGTCATGTTCAACTCTTTGTGACCCCATGGACTATACAGTCCATGGAATTCTCCAGGCCAGAATACGGGAATGGGCAGCCTTTCCCTTCTCCAGGGGATCTTCCCAACCCAGGGATCGAACCCAGGTCTCCCGTGTTGCAGGCGGATTCTTTACCAGCTGAGCCACAAGGGAAGCCCAAGAATACTGGATTGGGTAGCCTATCCCTTCTCCAGCAGGTCTTCCCGACCCAGGAATTGGACTGGGGTCTCCTGCATTGCAGGCAGATTCTTTACCAACTGAGCTATCAGGGAACTCTTATGTATATAAGGGTTGTATTAAGTGTTGCCTTTGGGAACCCGGGTAAGTTGAACTGTGTATGTGGCAAGTTTTTAAAAGGGTTTTGCTTTGACTAGATTGTAATGTTTATACAAATAATATTTTTTTCTTTTTATTTTTTTAGATTACAGGTCCCCCAGGTTGTGGAAAAACTCAGTTTTGTATAATGATGAGCATTTTGGCTACATTACCTACCAACATGGGAGGATTAGAAGGAGCTGTTGTGTACATTGACACAGAGTCAGCATTTAGTGCTGAAAGGTAGGAGATTTTTTTTCTATTTTAATGCTTTATTTTTGTAACATATACAGCATATAATATTTACAAACAGATTAATATTTACTTTTGAGAATATAGAGTATTGTTAATAGATTCAATATTAAAGAAATTTTCTTTTTAAAATGACACAGGAAGCGTATTCTTTGTTTTCATACTTAAAACTTTTTGTTTTAATTTGATGTATAGCCAATTAACAATGTTGTAATAGTTTCAGGTGAATATTAAAGTGACTCAGACATACTTATACATGTATCTATTCTCCCTCAAGCCCCGCTCCCATCTAGGCTGGCACATAACATTGAGCAGGGTTCACTGTGCTATACAGAGGTCTTTGTTGGTTATTCATTTTAAATATAGCAGTGTGTATATAACCTTCCTAAAGTCCCTAACTCTCCAGGAAGCATTTTCTTTTTGCCTTTTCTATCCCTTTATTATGGTTTAAAGGGAATTTCTGGATAAGCTGTGTTTTTCACAAAGTGAGGAAGAAATAAGTTTAAGAAACAGAGGGAGAAATGTAAGTAGAAATTAGAGAAGAGGGAAAATTAATAAGAAAAACAAAAGGTAAACTGCTTTGTAAGTAATTTCTAGTTGGAAATAAAATATTTGTGAAAGAAAAAATTGCAATTTTCAAAACATTTTTTATTGAACATTATTTTACTTTAATCTTTGAAATAATGTGGTATTAAATGCAGGAAACACTGATGGTAAGTATATGCATGCTTAGAAAGAAAAGATTTCCTTAGTTTGGCAAGGACCTTTGTTTTAACATTCTATGAGAAAGGCATTCAGTCATTTATGTAATTCTGTAAATCTGAAGATAAGTCTGGTCTCCTCTTCTGCTGCTCTGATAAACATTCATAAATAGGAGTGCTTTATGCATCTGGAGACTGATTCAATTCTGTTTTCTTAACCAAGGTGTAGTGTGTCACAATGAATATTCCTTATTTTTCTCTACAAGTACTACAAAGATCAAAGTGTATTACCCGACCAGGTAAATTCCAAATGGACTATTTTGCCTAGAGCTTATTTGCTTTGTTCTACACTTCTTGATAATCTTTTCTTCCTAAGTATATACCACTGGTTTGTCAGCTGTTTAAGTTTGTGTTATATCTTTGTATCTTCAAAGCCAAATCCTACAAGTAGCACATACTGGCTACTCAGAAAATGTTTGATAAATGAGGGAATTGACAAGTGTTACTCTCAGATCATGGAATCCAGATACCATTTCCTACTAAAAGGAACAAGGGTTCCATAGGGGAATGGCCAGTTCTAACTATGGAGCAGAAAGGTTTTGTTTTTTAGTAAGAGGCAAAAGATTTCTTTGATCTGAAGTGAAATCAGAGTATTAGGAAGTTTATAAGTTGAATCTGAAACATCAGATATCAAGAGAGCTATCAAAGACTACTTATAGGAGTGTCAGAAGGACTTAAGAGTCAACCTGAGGAGCTCGCCCTAGCCAAAGACGAAACAAATTGATCACCAATAGAACAATAATAGAAGTAGACTAAGACACATGAAATATATTTAAATTCATGAGTCTGTTATATTAAGAATGAAAAGCAACAAATTAATCACCCTTGGAAAATTCTGGAGATGCAACTTATTATTTTGAAAATGGGTTTTTATAAAAAAGGAAATTAAGCATTTATTCTGGTTTCTATATAAATATTACTAAGTAGTAAATATGTCTTTTTTATAGATGATAAATTAAGAAGAAATAATAGAATATCACCAAATTATAAACCCTAAAAATCTAATGGATCTAGGCACTAATCATTTCAGTTCAGTTCAGTTGCTTAGTCGTGTCTGACTCTTTGCAACCCTCTGAATTGCAGCATGCCAGGCCTCCCTGTCTATCACCTCCTCCCAGAGTTTACTCAAACTCATGTCCATGGAGTCAGTGATGCCATCCAGCCATCTCATCCTCTGTTGTCCCCTTCTCCTCCTGCCCCGAATACCTCCCAGCATTAGGGTCTTTTCCAATGAGTCAACTCTTTGCATGAGGAGGCATTGAATATTGTGATACAATGAATATGTATTTTGTAGTCATCCTGGTTCCTGTCAAAAGAACTTCTAAAACTTTTGGAATTTCCTGAGTGATAGAACTGAGAAAAGCATCATTTGTATTCATAATTACCACCTTTCCAACCATACTTGATTTATGCTAATGAAATGACTCTTGATGGCCCTCTAGATTGCATCTAAATGAAACTGATTGCCAGAGGAGCCTGTCATGTGATTATAGGTTTGAACTTTCAGCTTTACCTCCCCAGTCTCTGAGCAGGGAAGGACTAGAATTGGATCAATCAACATTTCAATCATGCCCATGTAATGGAATCTTCCAAAACCCTCTAATTGATAGAGTTTGGAGAGCTTCTGGGTTGGTGAACCCATTGAGGTGTTGGGGGTAGGTGGTGCTCTCAATTTATTGCTGGCTGGTCTGAAGTAACAGAGGTCTGGGACTTGTGATTGATGTCTGAGGTCAGGGCAGTCTTGTGAGTCTGAGCCTTTAATCTGTGGGGTCTGAGTTAACTCCTAGTAGTTAGTGTTATAATTGAACTGACTTGTAGGACACACAGTTAGTGTCCATAGGGAATTGGAAAATTGCTTAGTATAGAAAACCTACACATTTGGTGTCAGAAGTGTGAATAAAAATGGTTCATAAACAGAAAAGCATGCTAGCATCACAAAAAGGCAACCAGTCATTGTGGTACTTCCCGATGGAAAGTGATCAAGGTTTCAGATCCAATGACCAGTTTACAGGGGCTTCCAGGTGGCGGTGGTGGTAAAGAACCCGCCTGACAATACAGGAGACATAAGAGATGTGGGTTTGATCCTTGGGTTGGGAAGATCCCCTAGAGAAAGAAATGGCAACCCACTCCAGTATTCTTCTTGGAGAATCCGATGGACAGAGGAGCCTGGTGGGCTATAGTCCATAGGGTCACAAAGAGTTGGACACTGCTGAAGTGACTTCAGTCACTTAATAATGTTTCCTAACTCACAAGGAACTTACGAAGGTCATTTGAAGACAAGGACTGAAATTTATATTGTTTTTACTTTTCTAGTCTATTCTTCACAAGGCTTGAAAAGTGTAGTCATCTAGTGCTAGGGTCAGATTGAATCAAAGGTCCCAGTGCTCTTTTGTATAGATGTCAGACTTATGTTCTTATAGTGCCTTCTGGAGTTGGACATAGGGGATTACAGAGTGGCACCAGCTCTGCCCTGCTTGGTCACATTTCATTTGTGCTATTACAAGACTGTTTGATCCCTATTTGGTGTTGCTGGGAAGGGTAGGTCAGGAAAGCTTTCTCCTGCAAGCAGTTGAATACCCAAAGAATAGTGGCTTAAACAACAAGAGGTTTATTTTTTCCCTCAGAGCAGGAAGACCTGAGTTGCTGGCAGTGGTTTTGCTTCTCAGTGGTGGTAGAGACCTAGGGCTGATACATTTTTGGCATTATATCCATTCTGTGTTCAAGTCAGTGAGATGAGAAAGAGCCCATTATATCTTAATCAGGAAAGTATACTTTTCAGAATAGCTGCCTCTTCTTCTCTGCTGATTTTCTTTTCATGCTTTGGAGTCCTTCTCCAGATTTCTCAGTTGGTCACCCTTGCATGCAAAAGAGAAGGGAAAAATCAGGGGAAAAATATTTGTAACAAGCCTGATGGGGCTGGTTAACATTACTGCCTGAGTGAAATTGAGGTTCCCACATTGCAGGGAAGAAGTGGAAATGGATATTGGTGGGTAATTAACAGTGTCTGCCACAACTGAGATAGTTTATGGACTTGGAAAAGAGATAAAGCAGGAAAAATAAGACTGAAAAAGGAATATTTTTAGCTTTCTGTATGTCTCTATATGGAGCACTCTCTCCATTTTGTGCTTACAAACAATCTGTTGGAAAAAGGCAAGTGAGAAAGTAAATTGAAGAATTAATATGATGGAAGATTAAAGGATTCACATCTAGAGAATTTAGGGTAAGTGGAAAATATTTTCTATCAATAAGTTGCTAAATATCTTTTTATCAAGAAGGAGGAAGAAAACAGTAAATAGAAAGAAAAAAGAATAAATAAAAGTAAAAAATTTAAAATTTATTAAAAAAAAAGAAACCCTTGTGGGTGATGTACTTGAAAGCACTTTAGAATGAATTGAAATGATTAGTTATATATTTTTTTACAACAGCGCACTAGCTAGCTTATTTTTATATGACTTTGAGCAGTATGTTAATCATACATGTTCATCACAGACTGCAATTGTATTTCCATACTGTTAATAATTAGATAATAGTATGAAAGTGAAAGTCACTCAGTTGCGTCCGACTCTTTGCAACCCCATGGAGTATACAGTGCAGGGAATTCTCTAGGCCAGAATGCTGGAGTGGGTAGCCTTTCCCTTCTCCAGGGGGTCTTTCCAACCCAGGGATCAAACCCAGGTCTCCTGTATTGCAGGCAGATTCTGTACCAACTGAGCTATCAGGGAAGCCCAGATAACAGTACGCTGCTGCTGCTAAGTCACTTCAGTCATGTCTGACTCTGTGCGACCCCGTAGACGGCAGCCCACCAGGCTCCCCTGTCCCTGGGATTCTCTAGGCAAGAACACTGGAGTGGGTTGCCATTTCCTTCTCCAATGCATGAAAGTGAAAAGTGAAAGTGAAGTCGCTCAGTCATGTCCGACTCTTAGCGTCCCCATGGACTGGAGCGCACCAGGCTCCTATAATAGTGTAGTCTGGTGCTAAACCCTCAGGTAATAGGGACTGCCTTGGGGAGAGGGGAGTGCCAAACAGGCAGAATTCTGAATCCCCTTCTTCTGATTGATTCAGGAAAACTCTATTTTTATTTGTTTCACCTATTGGATTTCTGATTAGGGTCTGATATAGTTTTAGATGCTATATGCTGTACACACCTTGAGAATATGATTAAATAGATTAGTGACCTATCTATGGATATTTTGGCAGCCGTGAAAATTCCAGTATACATGAATTAAATAAATACTATATTGTCCCTATTGGGGATAATTAGAAAAAAAGATGGAGCTGTAGGTTAAGAATAAAAAAGAAAGGTAATATGAATGGTAAGTAGTAATAGTGATTTTTGAAATAAAACTTTGTGAGAAATAAAATGGATAAAGGAAAATAAACCCAGGTCTTTGAACTGCAAGTGGATCTGTGTGTGAGAAAGGCTGAAGGGTCTGGGGAAGCCAGAGATGGGACTCAGGGCCCTGGAAGGTGGTGACTTGGAGAGGAGGGATATAGAACTAGAACTGTAAGAGGCAGAAGTGGACATTCCTGAGTTGTCATGAAATCAGAAGAGCTTGAAAACCAAGAAGAAAGATGTAGTGCAATAGGGGAGGAAGACAATCAAGTAATCATAAAAAATAACGAAGTATGCAAAGGAGAGGTATATGTTGTGTTGGTACCATGTGGAAGCAATGGCCAAGCTTAGATCTGATGGAAGTTTTCTACTTAGTGTGTAGGTCACTTCTGAGGGTACCAGCTACTCGACCACTAGTGCCGTTTAATTCCTACCGAACTACTCAGAACATCAATCTTTCTGAACCAGTGAATCAGGGAAGCAACATGTAGTGCTAGTGACAGCTTCACTTTGGCTGATTCTGATGGCAATGGCAGTGTGGTCTTAGGACCATTTACCTACTTGATAATATAGATCCAGGATCTTTGATCCAGGAGACAAACAGTAAGTCAAATAAATTCCCTTTTACCAGTTTATGAGATGGCTTCTTGAGTCTGATTAGGTTTTTCTTGGTTTACTTCCAGCTCTCCTATCACTTGTGAATCCAGGTAAATTAGTGGTGAGGGAGATCCTGAAGATTTCTGTGATAGAAAATAAAAATTATTCATAAGTACTTATTATAACTAAGACAAAACTTTGGAATATTCTGGAATCTGTAAGGAACTAATAGAGTCACATTATTATACTTAGTAATACCACAGTACTGAGCAAGTACATATTGAATTAATGAACAGGAAAGTATTACATGTGTGCAAGAAGCTTTGAGAAACCATAAACATATTTTAGCATATTTATTATGCTAGATTTCAACTAGAATTTTGAAAAGCTTTTTTTTTTTACATTAAGCTCGTGTTTTGTTTCAAATGGGCATTTGGTCACTAATGTAAAGCTTTTAACTTTCTTTTTATACAAGAGCTGCGAAGTCACAGGGGAAACTAATAACAAAAAGCTTGATCTGAATCCAGTCTTCTTCACTTTAGTTAATGGTAATTCCATTTCTCCACCTGCTCGTCTGATTAGTCAAGAAGTCCCTTCAATCCTCTTTGAAACTCTGTCTTGAGTGCAGTATTACTAATTACCTGAGCTATTCTCTAGGTCAAGTCATCATCTCTTATCTGGATGACTGCACTAGCTGATCTTGCTGTCACCCTTGCCCCTCCATAGCCTATTCTCCATTTGGTAGCTAGAGTGATTCTTCCAAAGAAAAAAAAGACATCCAGGGTTTTCCTCGTGGCTCAGTGGATTAAGCATCCACCTGCCAACGCGGGAGACACAGTCCAGGAAGATCCCGCATGCAGCAGAACACCTAAACCTGTGCCCCACAGCTACTGAGCCTGCAGTCTAGAGCAACTAGGCGCAACGAAGGGAGCCCACACGCAGCAGCTCGGGGAGCCCACACACCCTCGAGCCTCTGCTCTGCAGTCAGAGAAGCCACCATACTGAGAAGCCTGCGCACCATAACTAGAGAGAAGCCCCGCACTGTAACTGGAGAGGAGCCCCTGCTCACTGAAGCGAGAGAAAAGCCCGAGCGCAGTGACTAAAAATAAATAAATAAAAAAAATTATTTAAAAAAAATGTCAGATCGTGTGAGTCGTGATCGTAGGTTTCCTGTCTTACTGAATAAAATCTAAAAGCAAAAACAAAAAAAAAACACCACAAACATAGACATCTTTTGTGTCTTCGGCCCCGGCTGTCTCTTAGACCTTATTTCCTTTTATTCTGCCTCCTGGTTTCTGTGTTTCAGCTACTACATTAGCCTCCTTGTTTATTCCTCCAGCACACTAGGTATCTTCTCACAAAAGAGTGGACTTGTGCCCTTGCTCTAATTCTTTCTTCCTGTGTGCTGTTTCACTGGATAGCCATATGGTTCATTTTCTCATCTCCTTTAAACTTTTGCTCAACTGTCACTTTATTAAAGAGGCTTTCCCAGACTACTTTCCATGAAATAGCCATTACTTCCTTCTGTTACAATTTGTTCTCTGATCCTGACTCACTTTTCTTTAAAGCATTTACCATCTGACATATATATTTATTTGTCTTTCTCAGTAGCATGTAAATTCCATGAGGGAAGGATTTTTTGGTTTTGTTGTTTTTGTTCATTGTTGTATCCTTAGCACCTAGAATGGTACCTGGCATATAGTGGTGGTGGTTTAGTCACTAAGTTGTGTCCAGCTCTTTGTGACCCCTTGGACTGTAGCCTGCCAGGCTCCTCTGTCCATGGGATTTTCCAGGCAAGAATACTGGAGTGGGCTGCCATTTCTTTCTCCAAGGGGTCTTCCCCACCCAGGGATTGAACCTGGGTCTCCTGCATTGTAGGTGGATTCTTTACCAACTGAGCTACCAGGCATATAACAGGTCCTCAAATATTGGTTGAATGAATGAATATTAAGTGCATCTTTTGGAAAGAATGCTTTTTATAAAAAAGACATCCACTAGATGGCATTGCTTTCAAATTTTTTGTAATTAATGTCTGGGAGGAAAAGATAAGATCTTTTGCTTGCTATAACCAAAAAGACCTTTGTGATGAAGATTGTCCTAGATTAATGTGAGGCCTTTAGAATATTACGTTTATATTTGGTTTTTGATTTATATGTATTTTAGATACATTTTTCTAAAGTAAACATTTGGAGAAGCTTATAGGAAAACAACAGCATATTGGTGTGTAAATAACCATTTGATACCGTTACTTAGTGGGCTTAACTGTGATGTCCACATAGTTCATGTGCACACACTGACCATCCTGCTTCTGAGGAGCGTACATGCAACAAGAGAGCAGAAATAACTTCCAAAGTCTTTCACTACCCAAGCCACTAGTTGAAATCGAGCCTAGTGTTAGAGGCATGAAATTACTGTTGTCTGTCAGCTGTTCACTTGTTGCCATCAATGAGTTCAGTTCAGTTCAGTTCAGTCGCTCAGTCGTGTCCGACTCTTTGCGACCCCATGAATCGCAGCACACCAGGCCTCCCTGTCCATCACAAACCCCTGGAGTCTACTCAAACTCTTGCCCATCGAGTCAGTGATGCCATCAAGCCATCTCAGCCTCTGTCATCCCCTTCTCCTCCTGCCCCCAATCCCTCCCAGCATCAGGGTCTTTTCCAATGAGTCAACTCTTCACATGAGGTGGCCAAAGTATTGGAGTTTCAGCTTCAGCATCAGACCTTCCAATGAACACCCAGGACTTATCTCCTTCAGGATGAACTGGTTGGATCTCCTTGCTGTCCAAGGGACTCTCAAGAGTCTTCTCTAACACCACAGTTCAGAAGCATCAATTTTTAGGCTCTCAGCTTTCTTCACAGTCCAACTCTCACATCCATACATGACCACTGGAAAAACCATAGCCTTGACCAGATGGACCTTTGTTGGCAAAGTAATGTCTCTGCTTTTTAATATGCTATCTAGGTTGGTTATAACTTTCCTTCCAAGGAATAAGCGTCTTTTAATTTCATGGCTGCAGTCACCATCCGCAGTTATTTTGGAGCCCCCAAAAATAAAGTCTGACACTGTTTCCACTGTCTCGCCATCTATTTCCCATGAGGTGATAGGACCAGATGCCATGATCTTAGTTTTCTGAATGTTGAGCTTTAAGCCAACTTTTTCACTATCCTCTTTCACTTTCATCAAGAGGCTTTTCAGTTCCTCTTCACTCTCAGCCATAAGGGTGGTGTCATCTGCATATCTGAGGTTGTTGATATTTCTCCCGGCAGTCTTGATTGCAGCTTGTGCTTCTTCCAGACCAGCGTTTCTCATGATGTACTCTGCATATAAGTTAAATAAGCAGGGTGACAAAATACAGCCTTGATGTACTCCTTTTCGTATTTGGAACCAGTCTGTTGTTCCATGTCCAGTTCTAACTGTTGCTTCCTGACCTGCATACAGGTTTCTCAAGAGGCAGGTCAGGTGGTCTGGTATTCCCATCTCTTACAGAATTTTCCAGAGTTTATTGTGATCCACACAGTCGAAGGCTTTGGCGTAGTCAGTAAAGCAGAAATAGATGTTTTTCTGGAACTCTCTTGCTTTTTTGATGATCCAGCGGATATTGGCAATTTGATCTCTGGTTCCTCTGCCTTTTCTAAAATCAGCTTGAACATCTGGAAGTTCACAGTTCATGTATTGCTGAAGCCTGGCTTGGAGAATTTTGAGCATTACTTTACTAGCATGTGAGATGAGTGCAATTGTGTGGTAGTTTGAGCATTCTTTGGGATTGCCTTTCTTTGGGATTGGAATGAAAAGTGACCTTTTCCAGTCCTGTGGCCACTGCTGAGTTTTCCGAATTTGCTGGCATATTGAGTGCAGCACTTTCACAGCATCATCTTTCAGGATTTGAAATAGCTCAACTGGAATTCCATCACATCCACTAGCTTTGTTCATAGTGATGCTTTCTAAGGCCCACTTGACTTCACATTCCAGGATGTCTGGCTCTAGGTGAGTGATCACACAATCATGATTATCTGGGTCATGAAGATCTTTTTTGTACAGTTCTTCTGTGTATTCTTGCCACCTCTTCTTAATATCTTCTGCTTCTGTTAGCTCCATACCATTTCTGTCCTTTATTGAGCCCATTTTGCATGAAATGTTGCCTTGGTATCTCTGATTTTCTTGAAGAGATCTCTAGTCTTTCCCATTCTGTTGTTTTCCTCTAATTCTTTGCATTGATCGCTGATGAAGGCTTTCTTATCTCTCCTGGCTATTCTTTGGAACTCTGCATTCAAATGGGAATATCTTTCCTTTTCTCCTTTGCTTTTCACTTCTCTTCGTTTCACAGCTATTTGTAGTTAGGTACTCTCATCTCATTAGGTACTTTCAGTCTGGTTCCTAATCAACGGACGATCCAAATATTAAAAAAACAAACAGACAAAAAAACAAACCTCCCTATTTCTGGCAGATGTCACCATCACTATCCTATTAAAAAGTTCTGCTTTTCACTACTACTGGCTCCAAGGGTCAGAGTTTTCTGCTGACTTCTCTGACTAGCGCTAAACTCAGCAAATAGTTTCCCTAATCAAGAAATTTGCACATTTTCCCCAAGCTGTTGAAATTTGCCCATTCCGCCTTTGCCAGTGTCATCTCATTTCTTCTTGCTTTCATTACTTACTTCATTTTTTTTTTCTAATCCTTATGCCTTCCTCCCTCAAGTACTTCTCCTGAATGGTCATTTGATCCATCTTGTTCTCACTTTGATGGATCTTGATTCTCAAGCTGGAATCAGGGTTTCCAGGAGAAATATCACTAACCTCAGATGTGCAGATGACACCACCCTTATGACAGAAAATGAAGAGGAACTAAAGAGTCTCTTGATGAAAGTGAAAGAGGAGAGTGAAGAAGCTGGCTTAAAACTCAGCATTCAGAAAACTAAGATCATGGCATCTGGTCCCATCACTTCATGGGAAATAGATGGGGAAACAATGGAAACAGAAACTATTTTTTTGGGCTCCAAAATCACTGCAGCTGGTGACTGCAGCCATGAAATTAAAAGACGCTTGTTCCTTGGAAGAAAAGCTGTGACGAACCTAGACAGCATTTTAAAAAGCAAAGACGTTACTTTACCGACAAAGGTCTGTCTAGTCAAAGTATGGTTTTTCCAGTAGTCATGTGTGATTGTGAGAGTTGGACCTCTTCTTGGAACTCATTATTTAGAAATGAAAACAGTGGTGTTTTTTATACTTTTGTATCATTAAATGGAAGATAAAATATAGGGTGGTTTTAGTGTTTATAGTCCTTCCTCCCAGTCACCCTTGGATGATTAAGTTTTGGGCTGCTAAGCTATCAGAGACAGTTACCCTCAAAGATTTACATTTTTAACCAGAAATATTTGAAATTTCTAGTTATTACTCCATTTCTTATATTATTAATGATAAAGTTGCATCTGTTTCAGCTTGTCACCTCTAATGCTCAGCCTACCCCATGTATTAGGTCTAGCTTTGAGGTGAGAATTCAGTGTTTAGAGAATAGTTTTTTTTTTTTCTTTTAGGAAATGATGGGCTTCCCTGATGCTCAGACTATAGAGAATAGGCCTGCAACGCAGGAGATCAGTATTTGATCCTTTGGTCAGGAAGAACTCCTGGAGAAGGGAATGGCCACCCACTCCATTCTTGCCTGGAGAATTCCATGAACATAGGAGCCTGGTGGGCCACAGCCTATGGGGTCGCAAAGAGTTGGACATGACTGAGTGACTAAGCACAAAGGAAATGTGGATAGCATCCATATGTTTAGAAAATAGTATCCTGTTTACAAAGGAACAATTGGTTAGCATTTATTTAGTATGTGTTACGTTTTAATTGAGAAATTGTATTTTTCTGGTCTGAGACATGGAGATTTACTGATATCTGATTATTAGAATGATAATATTCAAATATATATTCCATTCATGAAAATGAAAGCATTTTTCTTAATTTACTAAACACGTATTATAGGTGGTAGTCAGATGGTCATTTATAAAATAACATTTTTGGTTAAACCTCAGAGATACTGCTTTCTCAACATTAGATGAGATCTCAAAGCCCTTGCTGGGCTCAAGTGCTGACTGGTAATCTTTTAGTGATTATAAAGAAGGGCTTACATTCCAAAATCATATACGAAGCCATTTTGCTTATACCTGCTGTATTGATAAGGCTTTTTTTCAAGTGTTACTTATGGCTTATGAGTTTCCTAAGTATAAGTCATTAGAGGTTTAGCAGTGTGACCTTAAATATTGACTTATTTAAAATTATTACAATTTTATAGGTTACTATCCATTTATAGTTATTACAAAATATTGGCTGTATTCCCTGTGTTGTCCAATACATCCTTGGGTCTGTCTTACACCCAGTAGTTGGTATCTTCAACTCTTCCACCCCATGCTATCCGTCCCCACTAGTAACCAATAGTTTGTTCTCCGTATCTGTGAGTCTGCTGCTTTTTTGTTGTATTCGCTAGATTGTTGTGTATTTTTTAGATTCCACATGTAAGTGATACCATACAGTGTTTGTCTTTCTCTAACTTATCTCACTTAGCATAATGCCTTCCAAGTCCATCCATGTTGCTGCAAATGGCAGAGGATATTAACTATTATTGCTTGTGCTATTTTTTCCCTCCACAGACTAGTTGAGATAGCAGAATCTCGTTTTCCCAGATATTTTGACACTGAAGAAAAACTACTTTTGACAAGCAGTAAAGTTCATCTTTATCGGGAACTCAGCTGTGATGAAGTTCTACAAAGGTATGCTGTTTTAGATTTTGGCATGTTAGTAATACTTTGAAGATTTATTCTTTTGTTCTTCATGTTTTCAGCTTCTGTGTGGGAAAAAAGTCCCTATCTATTAGGGTTAAGAGAAAAATCATTTCAGTGTTATTTATTTACCACAGCCTATCGGCTGAAATATTTCTTTAAAAATGAAAAAAATTAAATAAATAAGATGTTTTAGATTAACTAATTAAGTGGTATATTAATTAGCTACTGTTCCGTTAACAAATTACCCCGAAGTTTAGCAGCTTAAAATAATAAGCATCTGTTTATCTCAACTAGTTTTTGAGGGTTAGTTATCTGGGAATAGCTTAATTGGGTATTTCTGCCTCAGAGTTGCTCAAGAACTTGCAGTTAAGCTGTTGGCCAGGGCTGTAGTCATCTCAAGGGTCACTTGAGGCTGGGAGATCTTGGAGAGTTCCAGGATCATGCATGTAGTTGTTGGGAGAGCTTCTGTTTCTTCCTGGATGCTAGCCAGAGGTCTCTGTTTCTCACCATGTGAGCCTCTCCATAGGGCTTCTTACAATATGTTGTTTACTCAAAAAAGTGCACAACCTAAAAGCTGAGAATTATGTTTTATTCAGTGGTCATACTGAGGACTTAAGCTTGGGGGAGCAACCTCTCTGATAGCTCTGAGGGACTGCTCTAAGGATGTAAGGGAGGAACCAGGATGTAAGGGAGGAACCAGGACACAGGAGTTTCTGCAACAAAAACCCAGGTAGTCAGAATATCAAAACATTATTGTTAATTAAAGAAAAACCAGACATCTTTTAAAATATATATATACATATATACATATGTGTGTGTGTGTGTGTGTGTATATGTTTATTTATTTATTTATTTATTTGGCTGTACCAGGTCTTTTTTTTTTTTTTTTTAAATTTTTCTTTATTAGTTACTTATTGGCTACACCGGGTCTTGGTTGCTGCACGTGGGCTTTCTCTAGTAGTGGTGAGCAGGGGCTACTCTTCCTTGTGGGGCTTGGGCCTCTCGATGTGGTGGTTTCTTTTGTTGTAGAGCACAGTCTCTAGAGTGCAGGCTTACTAGTTGTGGTCCACGGGCTTAGTTGCCCCAGGGCATGTGAGATCTTCCCAGACCAGGGATTGAACCTGTGTCTCCTGCATTGCAGGGCAGTTTCTTAACCACTGGACCACCAGGGAAGCCTGTACCAGGTCTTGGTTGCTAGTTTCAGCACATGAATCTTCCTTGCAGCATGCAGGTTCACAAGGGATCTTTAGTTGTGGCCTGTGGGATCTAGTTCCCTGACCAGGGATTGAATCTGGGCCCCATGTATTGGGAATATGGAGTCTTAGCCTCTGGACCACCATGGAAATCCCCAAATCAGACATCTCGAGTTAATGAATTTAGCACTTTTCTGTGTGTGGGAAGATGCAAAAGTCTGGGCTTATTGAAATCATTCCTATGATATGCACCTTAACTATCTAGAGCCAGTACCTTGCTTTTCTCCATCCTGAATTCCCTTATGGTGCACAGCTGGGG
This sequence comes from Cervus canadensis, assembly GCF_019320065.1. Classification (NCBI taxonomy): domain Eukaryota; kingdom Metazoa; phylum Chordata; class Mammalia; order Artiodactyla; family Cervidae; genus Cervus; species Cervus canadensis. The sequence continues at coordinate 74,536,512 of NC_057391.1, forward strand.
CAGCTTCAGTAGCTGATGGCTTGATGGCCTCAACATCATTTGTTTACTCATTTGGCAGGTGGCATTTTTAGTCCACAGTGGTATCTTGCCTCCCTCAGAGCGAGTGCTCTGAGAGAGTGGGCAAGTGAGCAAGAGCCCAAGATGGAAGCTGTAACCTTTTAGAGCCTATCTCTCAGAAATGATCCACCATCATTTTGCCATTTGGCCCCCAGCCGAGCCCTGGTACAGTTGGGAAGGGGACTCCACAGGGATATGAATACTGGGAGGTGGGAGTAAGTGGGGGCCATTTTGGAGACTGGCCACTGCAAGTAGTTTTGCTCTAAAACTGGAGCTTTAGCAATATCATGAAAAAACCAAGCAATAAAGCTAAAGGAAAATATTTTGCCCTGTTTAGAAAAGAATGCAATATGTATGGAAGAACTGGAAAATAAGTTACGTTTATTGAATATCTGCAGTGACTACTGTAACTTAGAGAAGAGTAATTTGTTGTTTTAAAGTTGGTTAAGCTTGGCAGTGCTCTATTTTTAAAAATTATGCCTTGAAGTCATCCACTATTTTATATATTCTGCTTTTACAGGATTGAATCCTTGGAAGAAGAAATTATTTCAAAAGGAGTTAAACTTGTGATTGTTGACTCTGTTGCGTCTGTGGTAAGAAAGGAGTTTGATACACAGCTTCAGGGCAACATGAGAGAAAGGAACAAGTTCTTGGCAAGAGAAGCAGCCTCTTTGAAGTATTTGGCTGAGGAATTTTCAATCCCAGTAAGTTTTTCTTTTTTTTTTTTCTTCCCTTTTTTCCTTTCTTTTATTTGAAGTTCACTAACTTATAATATCAAATAATAGAAAGAATTATAAAACAGATGACTTTTTTAAGGGTAACACAGTCTGACTGCTATAGCAAATACCACCATCTTCTAAAATTTGTTTATCTGTTGAGATCATTTTATCTTTTTCATAATTTGAGCTTAGAGCAGATTTAAATATTATTTTCCGAAGTTCCTATAGTCAGTCCTTTTCTTCTCTCTCATTGTTTACTCTTTGTGCATGTTTTTATATTACTTTTGTTATGCTGAGGTAAGTAATAAGAATTAAAACTACATGAAAGCGCCCATATCTATACACTTTTTTTTTTATGACAGTATTTGTCAGTTTTATAAATTTTTAAGGTTTAGATTTTGTTATTGTGTTTAGTGCTGTTTTATATGCTGTAGGATTTGGTTTGCTTCAAAAGCCAGAGATTGATTCTTAGGGTGTAAACATTGGGAGTGATAGTAATGAAAGTGTAAGTAAGGAAAACTTGAAAAATTACTTTTGGCATGACTTTCAGTAGTGGACCAGGAAATCTGAAGATGAGATGTATTGTAAGAGTTTGTGGTGGTAAGCTACAAGAGTAATAAGTTATATTCCCATTAGTAGCGTGTGGGAGAGTGCAACTTGTTCTGAAGTTTTGCTAGCATTTAGTACTGTCAGGCTTTTAAATTTTAGCCATGCATCATCTCAACAGAAGATAGGAAAATTCCTTAAACTGAGATAAAATTTAGTAATGATTTTATAATTTTTAGATTTGCTTGGAAAATTAAAACCTTGGATCTTTGTAACATAGGAATTTGTACCATTAGTGGAAACTATCACATAGCCTTTGAGATTTATAAACCAAAACAAAGAGTTGAGGGAGAAAATGTGGCGTTCAGAAAGTTCTGCGTGTTTTAATGGCTTTTCAACTCATATTTTGGACTATATGGTATAATTCCTGGGGAATCAAGTGCTGTAAAAGTTATCTTGGATGATGCTTATCTTTTAAATTTTGTTACAGTTGCATAAAAGGACAAATTCATACTGTATATTTCCTGGTCAAGGAGAATAGGGAATTAAAAAATATTTTATAGAGTTGATTGAGTGGAAAAGTTAAGTGTATATGTTTATTTCTTTAATTCATACTGTTGCCTGATTTTAATCTTATGTAAAATATGAAAATTCACTTTTTAAAAGTTGTATTTGTTGTTTTTCTATTGTAATTATAAACTAATGCATTTCAGTTTTTTCTCAGGTGATTATTTTCCTGAGTGAGAAAGGGCCTCTGCTTTTCTTTTCTTTTTTAATAGAGCACTCTGAAAGAATGGGTGCTTAGCATCTCCTTATTCCTCTGTCTTTGCCTTTGTTTTTCTGTTTAGAGGTAAATGCAGAACTTATATAATATGTACTTATATAATACAGTATGGTATTGGTTTTTCTGACATATCAGTATTGGTTTTAGAAAGCTTTTGAAAAATACTTCCTTTAGGAAATGTCTTACTTTTCCTAGCCTAATTAGCTCGTCTAAATGGAAAACCAGAAACTTTTAAACTTTTATACTATACTTTGAATAGGTGGCTTCCTATGGAACAAAATGCATTAAAAAGTATGTTGTCTTCTGGTTCATTGTACCTTTCAAATTAGCAAGCCTTATGCCTCTTTGTATTTACTCAAAGTGAAACTGAAAGTTGCTCAGTCGTGTCTGACTCTTTGCAACCCCATCGACTATACAGCCCATGGATTTCTCCAGGCCAGAATTCTGGAGTGGGTAGCCTTTCCCTTCTCCAGGGGATCTTCCCATCCCAGGAATCGAACTGGGGTCTCCTGTTTGTGTTTACTCAAACATGTCCACAAACATTCCTGTCCCAGTAAGTGTTTGCTGTTCCTTAGCCTGAAATATTCCTCCACTATATCCATATGATTTATTGTCTCCTGTTGTCTTATGAGTGAGGACTTCCCTGACCATGTAAGTATTAATCACACTACTTGTGTCTCTCTCTATTTTGCTTTATGTTCCTCCGTCATAGTTTTCACCCTCTAGCATTATACATTTTTTATGTTTATTGTTTGTGTGTCCCCACCACCCCATCGTATGGTTATAGGGACTCTGTCTTCTTTGTTCATGGCTTTATTCTCAGAACCAGAAATAGTACCTAACAAATAGTAGGCACATTGAACGCGTGAATTTAGATATTGCATTTCTTCTTAGGCTTGATTTAATCATGTATATATTTATATTGAACTTAAATTTTATTATTTGCTTTAAATTCTATTTTGATCCTATCTTTAATATTATTTACTATTTATATAGTGATAAAATATAATTTTAGATGGTAGAATCTTATCATATAGGAGCTGTACTCAATTTACACTGGTGTCTTATAGGAAGAAAAATAGTTCTTAAGATTCTTAAGCTTGGAAAGGCTTTAGAGATCTAGATAGTATCGCAAAGCCGGCAATTTTAGAAGAGATTTTATCTCAGTTTAGTAAAACTGAAAAGTGAATGTCTGATGATCTCTGAAGATTGGGCAAAAAGCCCTCCAACCTGTTCTTTGGCTGTGGATCTGAGGTGGTGGATAGGGCCAGGAAACCTGGGATATTGATACACTTTAGGTATGTTTTCATTCAGATGAGAATAAAGAGTCAAACCAACTTGGGTGGTGGGTTGATTGCTTCATTGAATTTAAATATATCTGTATAGTGAAACTTCAGTGCTTTCAAAATGTGGGAAAAAAGCTTAAAATATAATTTGTATTTAATTTTGATCATCACACTGTGTATGTGTTTGTGTTTGGTATGTAGAGTTGTTCCTCAGTATCTGCAGGAACTTGCTTCCAGAACACCCACAGATATCAAAGTTTGCAGATGTTCAGGTCCCTTATGTAAAATGGTGGTCCTCCTTATCTGTGGTTGTTGTGTTCAGGGCTCTGCATCAGAAATTCTTTAAGTGTGAATTTTTGATCCATGGTTGGTTGAATCCTCAGATTTGGAACCCATGAACATGGAAGACGATCATATGTATGTTTGTATGCAAGCATGCCTACGTGCGTGGAAATTTCAGCTTCCTTTCTCAGTAACTGATAGAATCAATAGAAAGTCAGAAGAATAGCATAATCAATCAGCTTGACCTAACTGATATTAGATCAGATTATAAAACTTACCACTTAAATGCTTACAGAATACATACTGCTTTCAGGCACACATGAGATATTCACCAAGATAGACTATATTTGGTGCCATAAAATAAATCTCAACATATTTAAAAGATTGAAATAGTACAAAGTATGTTTTTTGACCACAAGAAAATTGAACTAGAAACAGAAACATGTCTGGAAAATTCACAGATATTTGGAAATTAAGTAAAAACACTTCTAAATAACTCATGAATCACGGAATAAATCTTCTAAGAACTTAGAAAATATTTTGAAATAAGTAAAAATGAAAATACAGTGTATCAAAATCTGTGGCTTGCAGCTAAGTCAGTGCTTGGAGGGAATTTTTTTTCTGCTATAAGCACTTGATTAAGGAAAGAAAGATTTATTTAATATTTAATGTTAATTTTTAATATTTAGCATTAAACTATTTAATATGTATTACTTAATTTTAATATTTATTTGATTTTTATTTAATATTTATTTAAAGGAATCAGCGATCTAAGCTAGTGAAAAGTAGGAAAAAATTAAATCCAAAATAAGCAGAAGGAAGGAAATAAGGAAGATAAAAGCAAAAATTCATGAAAGTAAAGATAGGAAACAATAGAGAAAATAATCAGTGAAATAAAAAGCTGGTTCTTTAAAAAGTTTAATAGAGTTGATAAGACTCCCCAGACTGATCAAGAGAAAAAAAGAAAAAGCAAATTAGCAGTATCAGGAATGAAAGACATTATATATCACTGGAGGTCCTCAGATATTAAATGAACAATAAGGAAATGTTATGATCAATTTCATTTCACTAAATTTAGTGGTGAAATGGATAAATTCTTTTACCAAAGCTTTCTGAGGAAGAACCATATAACCTGGATAGTCCCATATCCATTAAAGAAATGGAGTTTAAGGAACTTCCCTGGTGGCTCAGTGGTAAAGAATCCACCTGCCAATATGGGAGACTTGGGTTCGACCCCTGATCTCGGGAGATCCCACATGCTGCTACAAAGCAACTAAGCCCACGTGCCCCAACTATTGCACCTGTGGTCTGTAGAGCCTGGGAGTCACGACTGCTGAACCTATATGCTGCAACTACTGAAGCCCAATGCACCCTGGCGCCCAGCTCCACAACAAGAGAAGCCACCACAGTGAGAAGCCCACACACCGTAACCAGAGAGTAGCCCCTGCTTGCTGCAATTAGAGAAAAGCCCATGCAGCAATAAAAATCCAGCACAGCCAAAAATGAGTAAGTAAACAAAATTATTAAAAAGAACAGAAATTGAATTTGTAGTTAAAAATCCCATGAAGAGACAGCTACATGTAAGAGGATGAAATTAGAATACTTCCTAACACCATACACAAAGATAAACTCAAAATTGATTAAAGACCTAAATGTAAGACCAGAAACTATAAAACTCTTAGAGGAAAACATAAGCAGAACACTCAATGACATAAATGAAAGCAAGATTCTCTATGACCCACCACCTAGAGTAATGGAAATAAAAACAAATATATACAAGTGGGACCTAATTAAACTTAAAAACTTTTGCACAGCAAAGGAAACTATAAACAAGGTGAAAAGACAACCCTCAGAATGGGAGAAAATAATAGCAAATGAAAAAACTGACAAAGGATTAATTCTGAAAATATACAAGCAGCTCATACAACTCAATACCAGAAAAACAAACAACCCAGTCAAAAAGTGGGGAAAAGACCTGAATAGACATTTCTCCAAAGAAGACATACAGATGGCTAGCAAACACATGAAGAGATGCTCAACATTGTTTATTATTAGAGAAATGCAAATCAAAACTACAATGAGATATCACCTCACATGGGTCAGAATGGCCATCATCAAAAAGTCTATAAACAATAAATGCTGGAGAGGGTGTGGGGAAAAGAAAACCCTCTTGTAGTGTTGGTGGGAATGTAAACTGACACAGCCACTATGGAAGACGGTAGGGAGATTCCTTAAAAAACTAGGAATAAAACCACCACGTGACCCAACAATCCCACTCCTAGGTATATACTCTGAGGAAACCAAAATTGAAAAAGACATATGTACCCCAATGTTCACTGTAGCACTATTTACAATAGCTAGAACATGGAAGCAACCTATATGTCCATTGACAAATGAATGGATAAAGAAGTTGTGGTACATATACACAATGGAATATTACTCAGCCATAAAAGGAACACATTTGAGTCAGTTCTAATGAAGTGGATGAACCTAGAGCCTATTATACAGAGTGAAATAAGTCAGAAAGAGAAAGATAAGTCTCGTATACTAATGCATATATATGGAATTTAGAAAGATGATACCAAGAATTTATCTGCAGGGCAGCAATGGAGAAACAGACACAGAGAACAGACTTATGGACACAGGGAGAGAGGAGGAGAGGGTGAGATGTATGGAGAGAGTAACATGGAAACTTACATTACCAAATGTAAAATAGATAGCCAATGGGAATTTGCTGTATGTCTCTGGGAACCCACACAGGGGCTGTATATCAACCTAGAGGAGTGGGATGGGGAGGGAGATGGGAAGGAGATTCAAGAGGGAGGGGCATATGTATACCTATGGCTGATTCATGTTGAGGTTTGACAGAAAACAACAAAATTCTGTAAATCAATTATACTGCAATTAAAAATTATATAAATTAATAAACAGAATCCCATGAAAATTCTAGGTAAAATTCACTGGTAAAATCTATCAAACATTTAAGGGTGAAATAATATCAATTCTACACAAACAACTACAGACTGATGTTTCTCATGAACATAAATATACAAATCCTTAAAAATGTTAACAAAGTAAATTTGGCAATAAATAAAGAGAGTGAATATATCATGACCAAGTAGAGCTTATTTCAGAATTGCTAGGCTGATTTTGAATGCAACATTAAAATGTAAAATTTACCACAGCAACAGATTAATAAAAAAGATCATTTCAGGAGATGTAAAAAACCATTGACAAATCCATTAACTATTTATGTTGAAAACGCTGAGCAAACCCGGAGTAGAAGGGAACTTTCTAAACCTGATAAAGGATTCAATACTTAATAGTGAAATACTGGGAGAAGGAAATGGCAACCCACTCCAGTGTTCTTGCCTAGAGAATCCTGTGGACAGAAGAGCCTGGTGGGCTGCTGTCCACAGGGTCGCACAGAGTCGGCCGTGACTGAAGTGGCTTAGCATGTGTGCATGCTTTGGAGAAGGAAATGGCAACCCACTCCAGTATTCTTGCCTGAAGAATCCCAGGGACAGAGGAGCCTGGTGGGCTGCCGTCTATGGGATCGCCCAGAGTCGGACACAACTAAAGCGACTTAGCAGCAGCAGCAGTGAAATACTGAATTCTTTCTTCCTAAGACTGGGAATAAGACAAAGATGGTCTATTCTTGCGATTTCTAATTAGCAGTGTATTGTTGAATCTAGCCAGTGTGATATGGCAAGAGAAAGAATTTAAGTATATTCAGATTAGAAGAAATAAGACTGTCTTTACTCATAGACAGTATGATGTATTTGATAGAAAACCCCAAAGATTTTACCCAAAAAAGCTACTAGATTTAACGAGTGATTTTAGTAAGATTATAGGGTATGGAAATCAATATATAGACATTAATTGTTTTCCTGTAAGCTAGTGGTGAACAATTGGAAATCAAAATTTAAAACCTATACCATTAATAAGAGAACCTTAAACCATGAAATATTTGGTGATAAATGTAGCAAAATATGTAAGATTTTTACACTGAAAACTATAAAGCATTGATGAGAGAAATCAAAGTAGACCTAAATAAATGAAAAGATACCATACTCATATACTCAGAAGTGTCAAGACTCAGAAGTGTCACAATGTTAATTCTCTACAAATTGCTCTGTATATTCAAAACACAATCCTGTGGATCCCAGTAGGCTTTTGGGTAGAAGTCAATAATCTGACTGTGAAATCTATGTAGGAAAGCAAAAGATTGAGAATCGCCAGAGCAATTTATGAAAAAGAAAGTATAGTTAGAAGACTTGCACTCCCTGATTTTAAGACCCACTATAAAGCCATAATAATTAAGACAACATTGTATTGGTGATAGGATTGACACCAGATCAATGGAACAGAATAGAGAGTGCAGAAATAAATCCAGTTTGCAGTTAATTTTCAACAAAGATGCTAAGGGAAGTCAATGGAAAAGGAATAGTTTGTCAACAAATGATGCTAGAACCATTGGATATCCATATGAAAAAAACAAACAAACTAATTCCTTTCACTATTGTAGAAACTCAACTCAAAATGAATCATACACCATAACATAAAACCTAAAACTATAAAACTTCTAGAAAAAAAAAAACATCGGAGAAAATCTTTATGGCCTGGGGCCAGGCAAAGATTTCTTAAATGACAGAAGAAAACATTAACTATAAAATATTAACATTTCTATTCTTTGAAGACACTACAGAAAATGAAAAACTAAGCCACAGACTGGGAGATAATATTTGTGCAGCTCATATGTTAAAGGACTGGTAACTAGAAATATAAGGAACTATGAAAACACTAACAATCTAATTTTAAAAATGGACAAAAAAATGGGCAAAATATTTGAATAAACACTTCTGCAAGGAATATATACAGATGACAAATAAGCATGAGAAAATATGCTCAAAATCATTAGTCACTAAGAAATGGAAATTAAAATCACAATGCAATACTGCTACTGCTAAGTCACTTCAGTCGTGTTCGACCTCTGTGTGACCCTATCCCTGGGATTCTCCAGGCAAGAACACTGGAATGGGTTGCCATTTCCTTCTCCAATGCATAAAAGTGAAAGTGAAGTCACTCACTCGTGTCTGACTCTTCACGACCCCATGGACTGCAGCCTACCAGGCTCCTCCATCCATGGATTTTCCAGGCAAGAGTACTGGAGTGGGGTGCCATTGTCTTCTCCGAAATACTACTATATACCTATTAAAATACTTCAAAAAACAAAACAAAACCCCTGACATTACTGAATACTGACAAAGATATGAGTATACAGAGCACCTTGAATTCTCCTACATACTGATGGAAATGCTATTAGTAGATAATATTGCCACCATGGAAAACAGTTTCTTATAAACATCTACTTTAACCATATGACCCAGCAGTCTTTCTCCTAGGCATTCTTTTTACCCAAATAAATGATATATATCAGTGCAAAAATCTGAAAATATTTTTAGTGGTTTAATTCATAATCACCAAACACCAGAAACAGTCCAGACAGGTCTGAGTTATAGTAGTAACTGGTTGTTCTTTTAAATTCAATTTATTTATCACAGAGCTTCAAATACAGCTTAACAAGTAAAAAAAAAGCTGTAAGGGGCCCTTATGTCTAATTTTATAAATCAGAGAATCTTATTGTCTTATCTCTCTTCTAGAAACAGTAATGCTTTGTTTCCCACTTGTTTGCTTCAGGACTTTCAAACACAGTGAGCGCATTCTCATTTTGCCCTATTAGCTCACTGGCCAAAGGTCAGCAAATTTTTTCTGTGAAGAGCCAGATGGTAATATTTTAGGCTTTATGGGCCCTACAGTCTCAGTGGCAACTACTCAATCAGCTATAGTAGCATCAGTTCAGTTCAGTTCAGTCGCTCAGTCGTGTCCGACTCTTTGCTACCCCATGAATCACAGCACGCCAGGCCTCCCTGTCTATCACCAACTCCCGGAGTTTACTCAAACTCATGCCCATCGAGTTGGTGATGCCATCCAGCCATCTCATCCTCTGTCGTCTCCTTCTCCTCCTGCCCCCAATCCCTCCCAGCATCAGGGTCTTTTCCAATGAGTCAACTCTTCACATGAGGTGGCCAAAGTATTGGAGTTTCAGCTTCAACATCAGTCCTTCCAATGAACACCCAGGACTGATCTGCTTTAGGATGGACTGGTTGGATCTCCTTGCAGTCCAAGGGACTCTCAAGAGTCTTCTCCAACACCACAGTTCAAAAGCATCAATTTTTCGGCGCTCAGCTTTCTTCACAGTCCAACTCTCACATCCATACATGACCACTGGAAAAACCATAGCCTTGACCAGATGGACCTTTGTTGGCAAAGTAATGTCTCTGTTTTTTAATATGCTATCTAGGTTGGTCATAACTTTCCTTCCAAGGAGTAAGCTTCTTTTAATTTCAAGGCTGCAATCACCATCCTCAGTGATTTTGGAGCCCCAAAAAATAAAGTCTGACACTGTTTCCACTGTCTCCCCATCTATTTCCCATGAGGTGATGGGACCAGATGCCATGATCTTAGTTTTCTGAATGTTGAGCTTTAAGCCAACTTTTTCACTCTCCTCTTTCACTTTCATCAAGAGGCTTTTTAGTTCCTCTTCACTTTCTGCCATAAGGGTGGTGTCATCTGCATATCTGAGGTTATTGATATTTCTCCCAGCAATCTTGATTCCAGCTTGTGCTTCTTCCAGACCAGCGTTTCTCATGATGTACTCTGCATATAAGTTAAATAAGCAGGGTGACAAAATACAGCCTTGACATACTCCTTTTCCTATAGGAGTCTGTCCAGTCTGTTGTTCCATGTCCAGTTCTAACTGTTGCTTCCTGACCTGCATACAGGTTTCTCAAGAGGCAGGTCAGGTGGTCTGGTATTCCCTTCTCTTACAGAATTTTCCAGAGTTTATTGTGATCCACACAGTCGAAGGCTTTGGCGTAGTCAGTAAAGCAGAAATAGATGTTTTTCTGGAACTCTCTTGCTTTTTCGATGATCCAGCGGATATTGGCAATTTGATCTCTGGTTCCTCTGCCTTTTCTAAAACCAGCTGGAACATCTGGAAGTTCACAGTTCATGTATTGCTGAAGCGTGGCTTGGAGAATTTTGAGCGTTACTTTACTAGCGTGTGAGATGAGCGCAATTGTGCGGTAGTTTGAGCATTCTTTGGGATTGCCTTTCTTAGGGATTGGAGGAGCCTTAAACTATTTGTAAACAAATGGGTATGGTTGCAGTTCAATATGATTTGTTTACAAAACCAGATGGAGGGTCACAGGCCATAGTTTGCCATCCCCTGGATCTTCCCCTTTCTCTTTTCTCCTTAGCCTTAGGACCCAGGCCTGGTGCTACTAGTAGGATAAGGATTTTAGAGGAAGGGTCAGAGAGCAGTCTCCTCATAAAGCAGTGTTTTCCCGAACTAGTGTAAGGCATTGCTGCTGCTGCTGCTAAGTTGCTTCAGTCGTGTCTGGCTCGTGCGACCCCACAGACAGCAGCCCACCAGGCTCTCTGTCCCTGGGATTCTCCAGGCAAGAACACTGGAGTGGGTTGCCATTTCCTTCTCCAATGTATGAAAGTGGAAAGTGAAAGTGAAGTCGCTCAGTCATGGCCAACTCTTCGAGACCCCATGGACTGCAGCCTACCTGGCTCCTCTGTCCATGGGATTTTCCAGGCAAGAGTACTGGAGTGGGGTGCCATTGCCTTCTCCCGTGTAAGGCATTGGCCCCTTTTAAATGCAAGTAATACTTTCATTAACCACCATTTCTGACTTCAGGATTATTATAATATCATAGAAGTGTATAGCATTATGTGCTAAGTCACTTCAGTCATGTCCGGGGATGCTAAGTCACTTCAGTCAAGTCAGGGGATCTTTCCAACACAGGGATCGTACCCAAATCTTTTATGTCTCCTGCATTGGCAGGCAGGTTCTTTACCAAAGAGTAGTTAATAACTCTTTGTATTAAACCATACTTATGAAACCATATAAGTGGGTTGTATTTATATATAACACAATACTATTCAAATTAATTATTCTAATATTATAGATGATAATTTGCTAAGTTCAACTATTACTTGCAATGTAAATATACTAACTTACGGTATAGCTTCTTTTGAATTGTGTGTGTGTGTGCATGTGTGTGTGCGTGCATGTGTGTGTGTGTGTGTGTATTTACTGTAGTTCATGTGATGCCTGAACTTTGAACTACTGTAAAACGTTCTTCTGTTTGGGAAGGATGACATCATTTGGCCTTCACCTGGGCATGAATGCATTTACATTTGAATTCTGCCATTACTTTTTATCATTAGACTCTTGACAATAAAAGTTGTGCCACTTGGCATCACTTGACTGAAAATAGATGTTAACATCTGGTGTCAGTTTTCAATTATAAAATACCTATACTAATACATATTTTGAGGCCATCATTGAAATGGAAACATAAAATTTAAAAATTCTCAGAAACAATTTATAAATCTTTGAATGTGTTCACTGACTATAGTTTGAGAAACAGTTGTACAAGTTTTGCAGAATTTTTTTTCTGAATTTTATGGGGGAAGCTTAAAAGATACTTTGCTCTTGGGATGTAAGATGCAAAACCGTTGTCTTTTTAATTGAAGTATAGTTAATTTACAATGTTTTGTTAGTTTCAAGTGTACTGCAAAGTGATTTAGGTCCATATATATTCTTTTTCAGATTATTTTCCATTATAGAAAACCTTTGTCTTTTTAATGTTTGTCTATGCCAGTATTGGGAAGAAACAGTAGGCTCTATAATTGTTTAGAGATAATTGATGAAAATAACATAAGAGAAGAATTTAAATACCACCTCTATAAAATAAATGTTGGTTATGGTTGCTTGTTAATCATTGACCTCTAATTACCGTAGAAAATAGTTTAGATATATTGTTAATTATGTATTAGGTTAAGATAATGAGGTTTTTTTTTTTTTTTTTTTGCCAGAAAAGACCTTAAAAATCATTTTCTTTTTATAGATGACACTGATTCTGAGAGGTGACTTGACTTGTTCTATTTTTAGCATAGGGGAAGACAGATGAATGAGTAGAATGCAAGATCTTTGAGGTGCCAGTTCTTAAATTTTTTTCCTGCAGTAGGAGTCTCTTTTTTCTGAGATCTACAGAATGATGGTGGTGCTTCTTTGAAAATGCTTCAGAAGTGTCTTGATCAGGTCTTTAAAATGCAAAAAATGCACAAAATGCCAAGATAGCAACTTTTGCTGTTTCAGAGAATTCAAGTTAATTTTAGTGTTGGTCTATGAGTAGCATTGAAGTTTCTTGTCTCTTTCCCTTCTCTTTTCTTTTACCTTCCTTGCTTGATATTGTGCAAATGTTTTCTAGTGTAAGGGAACTAGTACTAGTTATCAGAATTTAGAGAAGTGGTATTTCAAGAAAAATTAGAATGTACTACTTAAAGGTTCTAAGAAGGAAAAGTCTCTTTTCATTAAAAGTTGTTAGAATCCAGGGAACTTTCCAGAACGCTGGGTGAAAAGCGGAGGAGCGGCGGCTGCCCGAGCTGCGCACAGCAACGCGCTCCTTCCTGCTCCCCCACACCGGCATCGGCCCGCTCACCGGCTGTAGAAAATGGTGAAAGAAACCACTTACTATGATGTTTTGGGGGTCAAACCCAGTGCCACCCAAGAAGAATTGAAAAAGGCTTACAGGAAACTGGCCTTGAAGTACCACCCTGATAAGAACCCAAACGAAGGCGAGAAGTTTAAACAGATTTCTCAAGCTTACGAAGTGCTTTCTGATGCAAAGAAAAGGGAATTATATGACAAAGGAGGAGAACAGGCAATTAAAGAAGGTGGAGCAGGTGGTGGTTTTGGCTCCCCCATGGACATCTTTGATATGTTTTTCGGAGGAGGAGGCAGGATGCAGAGAGAGAGGAGAGGTAAAAACGTTGTGCATCAACTTACAGTAACTTTAGAAGATTTATATAATGGTGCAACAAGAAAACTAGCTCTGCAAAAGAATGTGATTTGTGACAAATGTGAAGGCCGAGGTGGTAAGAAAGGAGCGGTAGAATGCTGTCCCAATTGCCGAGGTACTGGAATGCAAATAAGAATTCATCAGATAGGACCTGGAATGGTTCAGCAAATTCAGTCTGTCTGCATGGAGTGCCAGGGCCATGGGGAGCGGATCAGCCCTAAAGATAGATGTAAAAGCTGCAATGGAAGGAAGATAGTTAGAGAAAAGAAAATTCTAGAAGTTCATATTGACAAAGGCATGAAAGATGGCCAGAAGATAACATTCCATGGTGAAGGAGACCAAGAACCAGGACTGGAGCCAGGAGATATTATCATTGTTTTAGATCAGAAGGACCATGCTGTTTTTACTCGACGAGGAGAAGATCTTTTCATGTGTATGGACATACAGCTGGTTGAGGCGTTGTGTGGCTTCCAGAAGCCAATATCTACTCTTGACAACCGAACCATAGTCATCACTTCTCATCCAGGTCAGATCGTCAAGCATGGAGATATCAAGTGTGTGCTAAATGAAGGCATGCCAATTTATCGTAGGCCATATGAAAAGGGTCGCCTAATCATTGAATTTAAGGTAAACTTTCCTGAGAATGGCTTTCTCTCTCCTGATAAACTCTCTTTGCTGGAAAAACTTCTGCCTGAGAGGAAGGAAGTAGAAGAGACTGATGAAATGGACCAGGTAGAATTAGTGGACTTTGATCCAAATCAGGAAAGACGGCGCCATTACAATGGAGAAGCATATGAGGATGATGAACATCATCCCCGGGGTGGTGTTCAGTGTCAGACCTCTTAGTAGGCCCATGAATAACACTCACTGCTGGGGTTTTATTGCAGTAGTGATTGAGTGAAGGACTATAATCATAATATGCTCACTACTTGCTTTTGTTTTAATATTCAACTATAGTAGTGTTTAAAAGTTAAATGAAGAATAAACTCGAATATTAAAAAAAAAAAAAAGTTGTTAGAATCCAAATTATTTTACTGAAATGTGGTTTTGACAGGTTTTTCTGTTGTTGCCATCTGTGTATTCTTGATTATGTGTTTTTTGAGAAAATGCATTGCTCTAATGTATTGCATAACATGATTTCTTTTGAAATATTAATGCTCATGAAATATTTAAAGCTGTTTAGAAAAATGAATTAAAATGTGTATTCCCTATTTTCATGTTTTAAGGACATAAGAGTTTAAAATAATTAACAGATGGAAACTGTTTTTTAGTGAGGCAAATATTATAAGGTTAAAGTTTTCATTATTATTTGACAAAAGCATAAAAATATTTTTCTCAGTTTCTTGGTAAATTCATATGGGCCAGAATTTCTTCTCCTTTATTTTTAGCTGTTCACCATACAAGGTAGATTTAATCTTATAGGATTATACCTTATTTTAGATATTAATAAATTTTGAAAATTACAAAAAATAGGAAGCTAGGTCAATGCATTTAAAATAATTAAGGTTTTATTAATTGCAAAATTATAATGCAATGTTTATGATGTGAAATAGAGGGACAAGGTACATATGAACCCAATTTTGACATTTTTATCATAAATGTAAAAATTCAGGACTTGCATTTTCGTAAAGCATTTTGTAATGAAGTTTCTCTAATTGTGAAGTTGAAATCCTGGACTCTTGGTATATGTAAGTAAGCCATCAAAACTCTGTAGTTATATTTTATTCTTGTGTAATGTTATTATATGATTTTTCAGAAATGATACAATTTTTGGTTTGATTACTTTCGTCTGAATTACTGAAAGCAAACACTATGGGAATTCTATGAGGTAAGAAGAATCTTTTACATTTTTTTTTCTTTTTTCCTAAGTACCTTGTGTTTGCTAACTCACATTTGAAGTCAGTGTATCCTTAATGGTACCCTATATTCATTTTGGTGGCTGAAACTCACAGTCCAGATTAAGTCTTTATTTTATTTCATTAGTAACTGATAATAATTCTAGAAAAATTATATCCTTCCTTTGTGTGGCTCTTTATAATTTATAAAACTTTGTTTTTATTGTTGACTAGAGCAAAAAGCTAGGAAGAACATAAGGTTGATGAGTGTGGGGTGATTGGCTAAATTAGTGGTAGAATATCCATACAATGAAATACTCTGCCATTGTTAAAATGAATGAGATAACCCAAAAATGTATTCATAAGTTGTATAGGGAAAGATTAACTCAGCTGGGGTGGGTTGCTCAGACCTAGCATGCCCCCAAGCTGGTTTTTAGGACTACCAGCTCATGGGAAATGAACCCAGAGCCTTTGGAACATTCTTAAGAGTGTTTTTGTATGCCGGCTGCCTTGGACCACATAATACCAGTTGAATCAGATGGTTTATGCAAACAGTGTGATTTATGGGGAGCACTTATGTTGCTCTGGTGTTTAGTCACCAAATCATGTCTGATTCTTGCAACCCTGTGGACTCTAGCCCACCAGGCTCCTCTGTCCATATGGTTTTCCAGGCAGGAATACTGGAGTGAGTTGCCATTTCCTTCTCCAGGGGATCCTCCTGACCCAGGAATGAACCTAGATCTCCTGCACTGCAGGCAGATTCCTTACCGACTGAGCTACCAGGGGACTGGAATCTCAGTAGCTCAAGTTGGTTATGTAGGCTCTGCATGTTGTGTGACTGACCCCTAATAAAAACTCTGAACACCAGAGCTTGGGCAAGCTCTCTTGGTTGACTTTACTTCACATGTGTTGTCACATATAAATTCTGGGAGAATTAAACATGTCCATGCAACTCCACTGTGGGATGACACCGGGAAGCTTGTACCTGGTTTCTCCTGGACTTTGTCCATACTCCTTTTCTCTTTGCTTATATCAGATTGTATCCTTTTTCTGTACTAAACCATAACTGAATGTAACAGCTTTTCTGAGTCCTAGGAGTCCTTTCAGTGAATCATTGAGCCAGAAAGTGGTCTTAGAGACCCCTGACACACAGGGACAAGTAGATAGGTACAAGAATGTTTAGGACTTTTATGGCAACTTAATTTAATTGTTCAAAACTGACAAAATTTAGTTATTAGTATTTCATCAGCCTTTATTGGTTTTGATCAATGTACTATGATTATTTATAAAAGATGTCAGCATTAGGAGAAGCTGGGTGAAGAGCATGTAAGAACTCTCTGTATTTCTTTTTGCAACTATTTATTAGATGAATCTAAAATTATTTTAAAATAAAAAAAAGAACAGAGTGGGTTGGGGTGCTTTTATATGTATAGATTGGCTCTGGAGGCTCATTAAGGAATTCAGATTGGCTCTGGAAGCTCATTAAGAAATTCTGTTGGTTGCATCTGGAGAAGGAAAGTGGGGGTAGGAAGAGGGCTTATGTTTTAATCACTGAATGTCTTCCATTTAGTCATCTGGTCCTGTAGGTATTACCTAATACCGCTTCAATTTACATGCTACTCTTCATCTTTCAGCTAATCTATCTGACTCCATTTTCAATATATACTAAGTACCATCATCAGATTAATTCCCAGCATCTTCAATACTATCTACCCTGGTTCTGGGTGGTTAAGAGTACTGGCTTTGGAGTTAGGTATTGGTTTGAACCAACCAAATAGCTTCACTGTTTGCTGGTTTTATCACCTTGAGTAAGTTCCTAGTTCCAACTCTTAGTTTCCCATTTGAAAAAATGGGGATAATAATATCCGACTCATGGGGATGTGAGGATTAAACGAGATAATGTCTGTACTGTTCTTTGTACAATGTTTGATACATTCAATAAGAGATAGCCATTAATTATTAATTTTACTAGTTACATCATTCCAGATGCTTGGTATATTTTATCTCTCACCTCCTAACTTTTTTTCCTTAGAAGTCTGCAAGCTCTTCGGAAGGAAAAATGTCTTACCGCTGTATCCCCTTCCAGCTATTTCGTTGATGGTTGCTGTTACTGTCTGACTCTCCTATACCTGGTTTACTCACTTATTCTTTGGGTCTCAGACGCTCTTCTTCTTTTCCTAATTCGATCCTCAGCAGTGTGTACAAAACTCTGTGCTAGGCATTATGAGATCATAATGATGAATAAAACATAGTCTTTGCCCTTACGACTTCTATAAATAAGTTACTTATAGAAGACAGATGACTTTCTGTGGCATAATGGAGAATGAAATAAGTACCTTGTCTACTATTCTTTTTTCTGTTTCTAACAGATATGTAAATGCCTTGGTGTACCCCCTTCTCTGTCCTTTACTTGGAACTACAGATTACACAGAGAGAAATAAAGAGAGGTGGCATAGATCTTCATTTTTGTTGTTGTTCAGTTGCTCAGTCATGTCAGACTGTTTTCAACCCCATGGACTGTAGTGCGCCAGGCTTCCCTGTCTTTCACCATCTCCTGGAGCTTACTCAAACTCACGTCTGTTGAGTCCGTGATGCCATCCAAACATCTCATCCTCTGTCCTCTTCTCCTCCTGCCTTCAATTTTTCCCAGCCTCAGGGTCTTTTCTAAAGAGTCAGCTCTTCGTATTGGGTGGCCAAAGTATTGACGCTTCATCTTCCGCATCAGTCCTTCTAATGAATATTCAGGATTAATTTCCTTTAGGATTGACTGGTTTGATCTCCTTGCAGTCCAAGGGACTCTCAAGAGTCTTGTCCAACACCACAGTCAAAAGCATCAGTTCTTCTGCTGTCAGCTTTCTTTACGGTCCAACTCTCACATCCATACATGACTACTAGAAAAACGATAGCTTTGACTAGATGGACCTTTGTAGGCAAAGTAATATCTCTTGCTTTTTAATATGCTGTCTAGGTTTGTCATAGCTTTTCTTCCAAGGAG
This sequence comes from Cervus canadensis, assembly GCF_019320065.1. Lineage (NCBI taxonomy): Eukaryota > Metazoa > Chordata > Mammalia > Artiodactyla > Cervidae > Cervus > Cervus canadensis. The sequence goes on from NC_057391.1 coordinate 74,554,954, forward strand.
CAAGCGTCTTTTAATTTCATTGCTGCAGTTACCATTTGTGGTGATTTTGGAGCCCAAGAAAACAAAGTCTGTCACTATTTCCACTGTTTCCCTACCTATTTGCCATAAAGTGGTGGGCCCAGATGCCATGATCTTCATTCTTTGAATGTTGAGTTTTAAGCCAGCTTTTTCACTCTTGTCTTTCACTTTCATCAAGAGGCTTTCATCATAGATCTTCATAGGGTCTAGCTAAATTCTGTCTCATCTGATCTTGACCCTGATGGTCCATTCTCTTTCAAAGAGTGTGCTTTTGGAGACAGATAGTGGTTAAACTGATAAAGTATAATTACAAAGTTGAGTTGGTAAGAAAAAGTTAGAGATGAAAGTAAGCAAGTTATAGCTCTTAGATTTTGCTGCTACTTTACATTTATTAGGCAGTGCTTTGATGTGCTTGTAGAACTTTCCAGTTGAGGATCTTAAGGTTGTAGCTGAGTGGCAAACTTCAATTCTCAAGTGAGAACAGGGATGCCGAGAAAGGAGGTGTTTTATCTAAGGCTGCTCAAGAAGTATTTGCAGAATTGAATACTATCACTTACATCTTCTCTCCTGGATTATTATTACAGTGTCTTAATTGGTCTGTTGCTTTTCTACCTAAGTACCTATTACTGCTGCATAATTTCCCAGAGTATATCTCTGATCACATCCTCTGCTCTGAAGAATTGCACGGCACCGTATTTTTTTATGGAATAAGCCACTAGACTATCATCACTATGAGGGTAGAGAACTTCTCTGTTTTGTTCACACTTGTATCCTTTGCATCTCAAATTGAGGTACATGACACAGAATAGTTGCTTTAATTGTTGTTTGTTGAATAATTCATTCTAAGTTCCTGATCTGATATTCAAAGTTTGCTTCCACATGGTTCTAGCTTACTTCTCCTACCTTTTCTCTTTGGTGCTGGCTGCTGGTCTATCCCTGGTCACCCTATGTTTATCTAGCTGTCCTTCTTCATCTCTCCTTTCTAAACTTTACTCTTCTTTGTTGTCTGAGCTCTCACATTTTCTCTTTTTCCTGAGAGTTTTGTATCACTTGATTTTTAAGTACCAGTTAATTCTACACACAGGTTTTAACCTCCATCAATTCTGTCTTCTTTGTAGTATACATGGTCTTGACTTCTAAATTGGAGCTTTAATCATTTATTGCTTTGCAGTGTTATTTAAATTTTTTTATGACCATGTCTGGGCTCCTTAGTTATATTAGGAAGCTTCCTGAAAACAGAGCTATCTTATAGGTATAGTCCAGAGCTGCCTATATAAAATAGTATCCATATTGAATAGTGTCCTATGTATATTTTTAGAATGATTGTATCACTTTTTCTAGTCATGCAATTTATGAAATGCATATTTAATTGTCTACTTCACATCTTACAATACTTAAAGGGAAAACATTCTAACACTCATTATAAAAAGTGAAAAGATACTTGGAAACTAAACTTTGATGTCTTTTGCCAACCCCTTTCCTTCTTTAAAATTGATTTGCTCATAATTTGCTAGTTCTGTACCTTTAATTTAATATGATGGAAGAACTTCTGTCAGACATCGATCAAGATTTTATACAAAGAGTTGTGATCATCAAAGTGGGAATTTAACATTAGTGCTCTGATACGTTATTACTATAATGCCTTGTTTGGAAGTGTAACAATATCGATAATACTCTATTTTATCATTTTTAACTTAGCAAAGGAAAGCATTGTAGATAAATTGAATCTTGAGTTTCATGGAATCAACAAACAGCTCACTCTTTAATTAAATTCAAATGAAGAATTTGAAATATAGTCTTGGCTATATGAGAGGTTGGTCAGAGGATACGGTCTTGTGTTTTTTAAACACAAAAATTATTTCTTTGGTTCAGAGTGTTGTTTGTTCTTTGTCTTTCTTCAGTGTATCTGTTGAGTTAATTACACTTATCTTCCAAGTGCATACATATTGCTATCTTGTTAGTGTTTTAGTTTTACACTTTAAAAATCTTCGTATTTAAAAAAGTTTTTTCTTTTTTTTTTTGAGCTTAATTCTTTGACATTGTAAATTTTGACTTCTTTCTGGAAGCTTCCAGTTTTATCATTTCTGTTTCCCATCAGTTTATTAAGTCAAATAAATTTATTTCTCAGATAACTTATAATTTTAATAAGAGTCTGAAATCCTAGGAAAAGTTTAGCCTTAAAACAGAAAACAATTTTAATAATGGCAGTTAGAATTTTTTCCTTTATTGAGTACAAGAATTTAAGTAGGCGTTTAATTAACTTACCAAGATTTAAGAAAATTTTCCAAATACTTGAGTCTGTGTAAACATGTAATAGCTGTAGTTTAAAGGTTTTATCTCTCTTCTAATACAATTGAAATAATTTAGAATAGAGACTATTAAAACTTAGATGTTTCTTATTTGAACTGTTTTTCCTTCCCCTTTTTTAATCTTTTGTTTATCCTTGATATTGAAAATTTTCAATTTCACATTTTCCTATTTGTCTTGATTCTCTTAATGTGGATTCGTCTCTGCTGGGAAATGTCTTATTAAAAGTAAAACATTAAGGAATTCCCTGGTGGTCTAGTGGTTATGACTCAGTGTTCTTACTGCTGGGGCCCTGGGTTTGAGCCCTTAATAAGATCCCACAAGCAGCATAGCATGGCCAAAAAAAGAGTAAAACATTAAATCAGTTGATGGCTTTTTGATTCTTAAGATTGTTTTGATTGTTATGGGAGAGAAAAATGTATGTGGATAGAAAGAGAACAAGGGCTCTTGTTCTTACCATTAGTGGTTTGAAAAACATAAGCTTCTTCTAAAATTAAATTTTGATTATAGATGTTTGGGTTTTGACGTCCCTTTTAAGATAAAGGACCCCTTATTTAGTATTTCAGAGTTTGTGTTAATTGTTTTACTGGCGGAAGTAAGTAGTTGTTGATATTGTTCTGGTTTGTCATCTTGAAAGACTTAATTATAAATAGCTGGACCTTACTGAGCACTTAAGTTTTTGTTCCAGGTATTGTAATGAGTACATTTTAAACATCTTTCATTTAATACTTTAAATAATTTTATGAGGCAGGTTATATTATTCTTGTTTTATAGTTGAAAAAATTGAGCCTTGTAAGTGTTAAAGATTATAACTTTCCCAGAATCACATGGCTCGTGAGTGAAAGGGGTAGAATTTGAATTCAGATCTGTTTGATTGCAATGCACATATTTTTTAATTAATTTATTTTACTTTACAACATTGTATTGGTTTTGTCATACATTGACTTGAATCTGCCATGGGTGTACATGAGTTCCCCGTCCTGAACCCCCTCCCACCTCCCTCCTCATCCCATCCCTCTGGGTCATCCCAGTGCACCAGCCCTGAGCATCCTGTATCATGCATCGAACCTGGACTGGCAATTCGTTTCACATATGGTAATTTACATGTTTCAATGCCATTCTCCCATATCATCCCACCCTCGCCCTCTCCCACAGAGCCCAAAAGACTGTTCAGTACATCTGTGTCTCTTTTGCTGTCTCACATACAGGGTTATTGTTACCATCTTTCTAAATTCCATATATATGCACTAGTATACAGTATTGGTGTTTTGCTTTCTGGCTTACTTCACTCTGTATAATAGGCTCCAGTTTCATCCACCTCATTAGAACTGTTTCAAATATATTCTTTTTAATGACTGAGTAGTATTTCTCTGTGTATATGTACCACAGCTTTCTTATCCAGTCGTCTGCTGACGGACATCTAGGTTGTTTCCATGTCCTGGCTATTGTAAACAGTGCCACGATGAACACTGGGGTACACGTGTCTCTTTCAATTCTGGTTTCCTCAGTGCAATGCACATTTTTTTTATTCACAGTGGGGCATTGTTTCCTAAAGCACTAGTCAAAATTATTCTGCTCCCTCTCTTAAAAAAAGAAGTTTTATTTACTTTTGGCTGCACTGGGTCTTCATTGCTTTGCCTGGGTTTTCTCTAGTTGCAGTCAGCAGGGGCTACGCTCCCTTGTGGTACTCAAGCCTCTCATTGCCGTGGTTTCTCTTGTAGAGCACAGGCTCTAGGCGTGCAGGCTTCAGCAGTTGCAGCACATGGGCTCAGTAGTTGTGTACAGGCTCTAGGCACTCGGGCGTTGGTAGTTGTGGCACGTGGGCTCAGTAGTTGCTGCTCATGGCCTCCAGAGCATGACCTCAGAAGTTGCAGCAGCATGGCCTTGGTTGCTCTGCAGCATGTGGAATCCTCCCTGACCAGGGGTTGAGCCATCTGTGTCCCCTGCTTTGGCAGGCGGATTCTTATCCACTGCGCCACCAGGGAAGTCCCCTTACTTCTTATTGTAGTACTAAAAGCTGTTCAGTATTCAGAATTCTTTCTTTGAAAGCTTTTTCAATGGGAGATCTCACACTTCACTTAATGCTTTGTTGTTTGGAAGTGGAATGGTAGATGTGCTTCTGTGTTAACTGTATTGGTATTTCAAGCAAGAGAAATATTTGAACAGTTACAGCTTGGTTGCTTTTCCACCTGCATATAAATCATACATGTATGTTAAGGGTATAATTAATTCCTTTTATCTGCTAGTGAATGTGCAGACTTGTTGGGTTTCTATATTTTCCAGCTGGAATTGGAGAATCATAGCCTAAATCCTGTGTTAGGTATGCTATCTTAGGAAAATAATTTCTAGACACTTGTACTTTGGACCTCTCTTAGGGAACATCTGAAGTACAGACAATCTCCTAAGATTTTGCTTTGAGGTTTAATGAAGACTTACTATGTGCTGTGACCAGACAGAAGATATTTCAGTTTCATGGCATTGCCAGATATGTCTGGTAAAACTGGGTGTTCATGAATTTAATTAGAAGTTCCTAGGAACTTACAACTTAAGGTAGTTTTTATAAGCATCAGGACTCAAAGGATCTTTAGTGTATATATTTTAGGGAGGGACAGTTTTGACTTGAACTGAAATAAAGTGATGTTTGTAGTTACGGTGACCAAGGTGCAGTATTTTAAAGAAATACTGAAAATGTTATAATGTGAAGTTTTTTTTTTAATGCTCCTATTTTAAAGTTATTGCAGTTGGTTTCATTTCCTAGACTATATTGCAGTGAATCTCTCTTTTGTTCTTCTTTGTGATCTTTAGCTTAGTTTACCGGGTTGTCCAATGACATGAGATTGGCTTGCTCTAGAGCCTTAGAAATGACACTTCTCTGTTCAACAGTAGACCTCTCCTTTCACATTTCTTGACCCATCTTTGGGAGTCAATCATGTTTTGAAGAGTAAACATTTTATACAAACAGGATGATGTAGTAGAAAGTACCCCAGAATTTCAAGTCTGAAGATACAAGTTTAAGTACCAAGTATATTTCAACTAACTGTGTGATTATGTTCCAATCAGTTCTCCTTCCTGAGCCTCAGTATCCTCGTCTGTAGAAAGGGCATATAAATTCCTTCTCATAAGCCTTAATATTATTGTTACTCATAATAGTAATATTATTACTAATACAAACTATAACTAGTAGATGAATAATAGTATCCATATTGTTAGTAATATTTATTGCTAATACAGATCGCTAAATTACTTTTATAGAGATTTTTACAGTTAACAAACCACTTTCATATGTAGTAATTTTTTAAGAAGATCTATCTATCTATGAAAGGACTAAATTCTAAAGCACTGTGTGAGTATTAATTGATATTTTCATAACCAACTGAAGTGGCTGTTTTCAGTTTTAGTTATTTGAATGATAAACAAGGGTTTTTAAAATTCAGATAACACATTTCTGTTTAGCTAAAATAGAAGTTTTAGAATGTTTTCTGACTAGTGTTAAGGTTGATTTTAAGTTAAATTTCAATAACATCTGATTTCCATATTACTATTATTATTTGGATTTCCCTGGTGGCTCAGACGGTAAAGCATCTGCTATTCAAAGAAATAGAGATAGATGATCAGTAAAATTATGAGTGGTCAGGAGTACTTGTGAGCTAGTGTCATTTCTAGAAACTACAACAAGGTTCCTGTTACACTAACAGTAAGTTTATCATTTACTGCTAAATCACTGTGATTATTTAAAAATAAACAGTTAGCCCTTTATGTTTACAAAGTACCCTGCAATTGTTAATTAGCCTGCACCAGTGTTTATAAAGGGCTGGACTAGTGCCTGTATTGGTCAGCTTTGTGCAGGATTTCCAGACACCAGTCTGATGACTCAGTCTAACTCTGGGATCAGCTGATATTTGTCTGTATACTGCAGGGGATTGTCAAAGCTTATTTCATTGTTCAGTTGCACCATCATTTTCTTAGAGAAATTATTCTGAAAAAAACTGAAGAAAAAATTATTAAACCTTTTCTGTGCATTTGTTTCAGAACCTCACAGTTTCTGGGACCTAGAAGTTCTTACTAAGTATAATCTAAATATTTCCCTTCAGAATTTAAATAGCTAATAGTTTTAAGGTAATTACCATTTAAGGCATTTTGTAATGAAATAATCTTAGCCTTCAAGACTCATATTCCACTAGTGGACATATATTTGAGAAAAGATCAATGTGACATTTGGTAGTAGGTAATGAGTGTTAACCAAGTGGATGTGGCAGATACTGTTAGTTGCCTATCTAGTCCCCATTTCCATCTTCCCATTGTTAACAGACCCTGATTAAGGTGGCAGTGTCCTCACCTTAGCTAGTGTTAGTCACTCAGTTGTGTCTGACTCTGTGACCCCATGGACTATAGCCCACCAGCTTCCTCTGTCCATAGGATTTTCCAGGCAAGAACACTGGAGTGGGCTGCCATTTCCTTCTCCAGGGCACCTTAGCTAAGGTCATGGCAATCATGTTCCCTCATTTCCTAGGTTCTTTGCAGGTGAAGGTGGTCACGTGACCTAGTTCTGGCCAATCATAGCAGTTTTAGTTCTCTATTGCTGCTTAATAAACTATTCCAGAATGTAGTGACTTAAAACAACTTAAAACTTCTAGCTGTAGCTAGAAGACTCCAAGACTGGAGGCTGGAATTGTATGAAAAGGCTCCTTTGTACTGTGACAGTTAATGCTTATGTCTGCTGGGGACCCAGCTAGAACATTCACACGTAGTCTCAATGTGGTTTCTGGGTTCTAAGAGTTTCCCAAAAGAGAGAGCCCCAGGTGGAAGCTGTATTCATTTTATGACGTCGCCTCAGAAGTCACATAGCATCACTTCTGCTATACTCTGTTGGTCAAAACTATCATAAGTCCCCCTCCCAGTTTCAAAGGGAGAGAATATGACCTCTCAGTTGGAGAAGTACTTATCACATTGTAAAAAGAACATGTGGGCTGGGATAAGTTTGTTGGTGTGGCCATCTTTGAAAAATAAAGTTTGCCACAATCTAGTGAAGGGGAAGCTTACAAGAAAGCTTTTATAATACTTTCCAGATAAAAGAGAAGTGATATTTCTGCATGGTTCTTTGTTACTTGTCCCTTTTTCCTGCCTTAAAGGAGCAGCAACCATCTTGTACTTATGATGTGACAAACCAGTATTCTAAGGATGTTAACATCATTGGATGTCAACCCTGGACTATCTGCTTTCAGACTTTTTCTTCAGTCAGTTCAGTCACTCAGTCATATCTGACTCTTTGCAACCCCATGGACTGCAGCATGCCAGGCTTCCCTGTCCATCACAAACTCCTGAGCTTGCTCAAATTCATGTCCATAGAGTTGGTGATACCATCCAGCCATCTCATCCTCTGTTGTCCCCTTTTCCTCCTGCCTTCAATCTTTCCCAGAATCAGGGTCTTTTCCAATGTGAGGCAAATAATTGCCTATTTATTTAAAATATCTGTAGAGAGGTTTTCATTTTTTTTTTTTTTTTTGGTAATTTATTTATTTGGCTGTGCCAGGTCTTAGTTGCGGCATGCAAACTCTTAGTTGCGGCATGTGGGATCTAGTTTCCTGACTAGGGATTGAACCCAGGCCCTTGCATTGGGAGCACAGAGGCTTAGCCACTGGACTGCCAGGAAAGCCCCTAGGTTTTCATGATCCTGGAATCTCATGGTTGTCAATACTGAGTGTGCACAGAAATCACATGGAGAGCTTGTTAGGGCTGACTTAAAGGGAGAGATGGATCTTGGGCTAGATAAGTAAGATTTGGACAGTTAGAATAAGGGAAGCAATTCAACTATTACAGGTGGAATGAGCAAATACATCAAAGCAAAAAAAAAGTTAATTCTTTTTTTGAACTTCTATATAGTAATCCGCTTACTTGTAGTTTTTATTGAGGGTAGGAAATTAGTTAAAGGGGAGGTAACAACTAGATTAAGGAGGTCCATGGAGGCCAGAAAGACATTTCTTTTTTATTTTGTAAGTAGTTAGATGCCCAGAACTTGTCAAAGGCTTGTACTGTTTGACCATTGTTTGTCATTTCCCCCACTCCAGTTTCTGCTAACCACCATTCTACTTTGTTTCTCTCTTTTTTTTTTTTAGGATTCCATGTATAAGTGAAACCATACAGTATTTGTCTTTCTGTATCTGCCTTATTTTACTTAGCATAATGTCCTCCAGATTCATCCATGTTGTTGCATATGGCAGAAATTCCCTCTTTCTTATAACTGAATAATATTCATTCATTGGTTGACACTTAAGTTGTTTCTATATCTTTTTTTGGCTCTTGTGACTTTAAATTTTATATTTCACTAGATTTGTGTAGTGCCAGATTACTGTAGTGACTCGAATTAGGTACCAATTAGACTTCAAGTTATTGACCCACATCTGAAGATAGCCTTGTAGAGTATGTGTGTAATAATTTGTATTGTGCATTGTAGGTCTGATTTTGAATTAATAGTTCTTCCTTTATGTCAGTGTTGAATACAAGATAGAATCCTTTATAAAACAGTGAGCCTAACCTGTAAAATGATCACATTCCTTTAGCTTTAGTAGTTGAAAAAACTGTCTCATCTGTTAGTATGTTATGACTGAGATGTTTGCCAAGTTTTTCTTAGGAGCAACTGTTGTGCAAGCTATGAGCCTATATAGTTGACTCCGGCCTGTGCTTTCTGTTATTGGCAAATAGTGTTTCTTCCAGGGAATGTTACGTTTTGAGTCTAGAAGTTCTGTGAGGTAGAGCAACACTGAAGGTCAGATCACACAAACCACATTTTTTGTATTGCTCCAGAGACCTCTGATGCAGTTTCTGTGACTGATTCTTGTTTAATCTAAATAGTAGATGTTTGACATTTATGACATATGTGGCCAAGTCTTTTTTAGACAGTTTTCTCCACAAGTTCTTGCTCTGTATTGTTAGCAGGAAGTGTTTTGTTTGTTTGTTTTTTAAAAACAGTTTTGAGCTATAGTATACATACCATATAATTCACCCTAGGAGGAAATCTTGCTTCCATGGAAAGACTGATAGATTCGAAACAAAGCACACATTTCTTTATTCATTTATTCCATATTATGGAATTCCATATTATTCAACATATATCCCATATTATGAATTTATTTCCTACTTTACTGCTAGGCTACTATATATCCTGTTGCCATTATTATTACTATTATGCATCTTACTTTATACATTTTGAAATAAAAAGCTTTGATGTCATTTTAGATTGATGAGTATTTTGAAATTATTTTTATAGTGATACTCCAATATGAATTCTAATAGATGAAAGAGCTTTGTAAGCCATCTTATAGAAGACAGTAAAGATTTTAAAGATGTCCCAATTTAATGAGATTTCTAACAGCTGGAAAGGTTGATGCAGTGAATTCAGAACCAAATGATAGCAGTGAAACATTGATGGGATGAGAGAAGAAAATATTTATCTTGGATGTTATTTATAGTCTACTAAGCATCTGTTCTTCTTTCTTTCTTCCTAATGGACCCATGATTTTTCTACAGGATTCCCCTGAAAGTGAAAAAGAAAGTGAAAGTGAAGTCGCTCAGTCATGTCTCACTCTTTGAGACCTCATGGACTGTAGCCTACCAGGCTCCTCCGTCCATGGAATTTTCCAGGCAAGAGTACTGGAGTGGGTTGCCATTTCCTTCTCCAAGGGATCTTCCCAACCCAGGGATCAAACCCAGGTCTCCCGCATTGCAGGCAGACACTTTACCATCTCAGCCACCAGGGAAGCCCTGGGAGTCCCCTACTCCCATGTAACCAGTAAGCATCAAGAAAGTTGATTCCACCCTCAGTTCAAGCATGGGCCTGGTTGATCCAGGGTTACTTGCTGCTTGATGGTTCAGGCATGAACAGATGACCTAATCCTGGCAAATAGGAAAGTGTTTTAAGCTTGGGGCTAGTATTCCTTGTTCTTATAAGACATCCATGGGAAGCCACTCTGTATCTTCTATGGAACATAATCAAGGAAATCATGTTTTAATAGCTCTGATTACTATTGTCATCCATACTGTACCCAAAAAGGTGGAGCTGACCTTAGGATGAAACTGACATTTTGGATGGTATCTCAGAGAGATAGAAAAGCTATGGGTTCTTGATCACATTGTTGAACAGTCTTATCACTGGGTTTCCAGAAGTATTAATCCATATATTTCTTCGTGGTATAAGTCGTTGGTATGGAAATGGTGCTCTGTGAACTGATAGCATTATCATCACCTGTGAGCTTGTTTGAAATGAGAAATTTCAGGGCCTACTCTAGTCCTGCTGAATCAGAATCTCCATTTTAATAGGCTGTCCAGATGATTCGTATACACACAAAAACTGGAGAAGTGTTATTTTAAGCCACTTTGAAATGAGTTTTTGTTTATTTACAAATGAAAGCATCCTACTATGACATTCTAGAGTTTTTTCTCTAAGAAGTTACAACCTGTTCCAAGCATGCCATTTAGAAATAATGGAGTTGGGGATAGGCACCATTTCTGGTTGTTATAGAAATAGCATTTATTGGGTCATGATACAGAGTTTAAAAAATTCTCAGACACTTTACCATCTGAGCCACCAGGGAAGCCCTGGGAGTCCCCTACTCCCATGTAACCAGTAAGCATCAAGAAAGTTGATTCCACACTCAGTTCAAGCATGGGCCTGGTTGATCCAAGGTTACTTGCTGCTTGATGGTTCATACACTTTGACTGATGTATTTTTTTGGGGGGTTGTCTTTATAGTTATTTTTAGATGAAACCTAAAACTGTAGTCCTTACTACTTGTGGTCAAAAAGACCCTAATGTTATTTTTGAAAAGTCAGGAGATGTGAGCTTAGCTGTGCTGGCTGAAAGCCGGCTTTGAGAGTTGCATTTTACCTTACCTAGGACCACGCCTTCCCATTCTCTCCTCGTTCCCATTCTTATTTCAACTAGTTTTGTACTGCTCTTCTATTCCAGAAGTATTAACCCATCAATGTCTGGGGAGTACATCTTACAAACTGCTGCCTTTTAGACCAGATGTGTGTTTCAGTTACATGAATGGAGAAAAAAATTTTCTCTCCCTGATGTAAATTATAAATTATCTGTCTGTATGAAGGCTAAAGATAGCATGAGTAAATTAAATCCCCTGTCTATCTGGGAATTTTATTTGAGAATTTTTTTCTTCTATGTTTTGTGCAGAATTAGATACTGCATTCCAAAGAAGCAACTCAGATTATTAAATTATACTTCTTTGTCCATTTTTCTAGAGGCCTTAAGGAGCCTCTGTCAGGATAAATTGGATAATTCAGTTCACAAATTAGATGATCATTTCTATAATTAATTGAGGATGAATGGTATCTGGCATGCTTTACTGTGAGAATTGCCAAAGGTCTGTGTTCAGTCAGAAAGGTCTTAGCTCTGAAAGGAGTACTTTTAATGGAAATGCCACTATGCCAATTGATTTTATTATTGCTATTTGCTGAGTTTTTACTGTGTGTTAGGCATTATGCTAGTTACTATGAAAATTTATCTCTGATCCTTACAGTTACTCTAAAAAATAGATGATCATTTTATTTCCATTTTAGACATGATAAAGTTGGGGCTAGAGAGATTAAGTAACTCCCAAGATCATATATATTTTAGAGCCTATGACTGGTACACCCAAGCTCATTCAGGCCCTCAAGGAGTTTTAATTTCAACTGAATGGGAGTCTAACATGCAAACAGTACACAGTAATACAATGAGAGATAAAGTAAAATTTTAAAATAAAGTAAAATCTAAAGATAGAATACAAATAACATTTAATGAGAGCGTAGAGGAAGAGGGAATTAATTCTAGTTCAGAAGATCAGGAAAAAAATAATTCATCTTCCTTCCCATTTCTCTAGTTCCTTAATAGGCTTCACGTGACTTCTCTTGTTCTCTTAATGTTATTAGTAATCAAGACTCAGAACCTTTGATATTTTGATTTTCTTCATATTCTTACATTTCATCAATCTGTAAAATCTTTTAGTAGAGTTTCTGGCAGTCTCCTACTCTTCATTCCCACTTCTATTATCCTAGTTTTATCTATCACTGTACCATTGAGCCAGTAGTTGTTAACCTTTGATGCACCTAGGATTCATCTAATAGTGTTTTGTCAATGTACAAATAGATTTGATTCATTAATTTGAGGTCACAGGTGATTCTGATGCACATTACAGTTGAGAACCACTTATCTAAGACAGGGAGTCCTCAAAATTTGATCTGGGCCTCCTGGGGTTAGGAGGCATTACCTGGGAATCTTTCAGGGGTGTGCACAGTCATAACTGTTTTCATAGTTGTACTAAGATGTTATTTGCCTTTTTCACTGTCCTGACTTTGCACTGATGGTGAAAAAGCAATGAAGAGTAAATTTGCAGTGCTTTACTCAAATTAAGGCAGTGGTGCCAAACTATGCTAGTAATCATTGTATTCTTTACTGCCACACACTTGTGAAAAAAATCTAGTTTTGCTTAAGAATGTCTTGAATGAATCAGTTAATATTGTTAATTTCATTAAACCTTGCCCCTTGAGTACATGTTTTATGACTCTATTTGACTGTGCATTGTGCATTCTGAAGTACAATGGTTGTCTCAAGGAGTGGCACTTTTGCAGTTGTTTGAATTGCACTAAACTTTTTTTTTTTATGGAATACCACAAAAAAAAATATTGATAGACAGACTGTGGTTATTTAAGACTTTGATATTGGGCAGAAGTTTTCCCCAAATGAGCAAAAAGAATTTTGCTATTGCTTATGATAAAATTTAAGCTTTTAAGCAAAAATGAAAATGTGGAAAAAACTTCCCAGTACTTGAAGACTTTTCTGATGAAATTGATGGTGTTTGAAATGTGTTGTTATTAGAAAGGTAGCCAGTGTATTCCACATGACCAGTACATGATATTATAAAATCATTCAAAGTGCAAAGTAGAACAATGGATTTTAATGTAACAGAGCCCCAAGAGTTCACTGATAATAGTTCAAGTAGCAAAGCAATTGTTCAATGAGTTTTTTGTTTTTTTTTTCTGTCTTAAAATAAATGAGCAAACTTAGGAAGATAGTGAAGGACAGGGAAGCCTGGCATGCTGCAGTTCATGGGGTCACAAAGGGTCAGACACGACTTAGCGACTGAACACTAACTATAACAAAATAAATGAGTAGATAAGTACTTAAGCACTTAATTTTTATTTCTAATATGGTAGATATCAATATCTAATATGGTCAGTCAGTTCAGTTACTCAGTTGTGTCTGACTCTTTGCAATCCCATGGACTGCAGCCCTCCAGGCTTCCCTGTCTGTCACCAACTCTCGGAGCTTGCTCAAACTCATGTCCATCGAGTTGGTGATGCCATCCAACCATCTCATCCTCTGTCAGCCCCTTCTCCTCCTGCCTTTAGTCTTTCCCAGCATCAGGATCTTTTCCAGTGAGTCAGTTCTTCACATCAGGTGGCCAAAGTATTGGAGCTTCAGCTTTAGCATCAGTCCTTCCAATGAATATTCAGGACTGATTTTCTTTAGGATTGACTGGTTGGATCTCCTTGCAATCCAAGGGACTCTCAAGAGTCTTCTCCAATACCACAGCTCAGAAGCATCAATTCTTCGGCTCTCAGCTCTCTTTGTGGTCTAACTCTCACATCCATATGTGACTACTGGAAAAACAATAGCTTCGACTATATGGACCTTTGTCAGCAAAGTAATGTCTCTGCTTTTTAATATGCTGTCTAGGTTGGTCATAGCTTTTCTTCCAAGGAGCAAGTGTCTTTTAATTTCATGGCTGCAGTCACCACCTGCAGTGATTTTGGAGCCTAAGATGATAAAGTCTGTAACTGTTTCCATTGTTTCCCCATCTGTTTGCCATGAAGTGACGGGACCAAATCCCATGATCTTAGTTTTCTGAATGTTGAGTTTTAAGCCAGCTGTTTCACTCTTCTCTTTCACTTTCATCAACAGGCTCTTTAATTCCTCTTCACTTTTTGCCATAAGGGTGGTGTCATCTGCATATCTGAGGTTACTGATATTTCTCCCGGCCATCTTGATTCCAGCTTGTGCTTCATCCAGCCTGGCATTTCACATGATATACTCTGTATATAAGTTAAATAAGCAGGGTGACAGTATACAGCCTTGATGTACTCCTTTCCCAATTTGGAATCAGTCTGTTGTTCCAGGTCCGGTTCAACATATGAAAAAACTCTTTGGGAACCGCAGTCATTTTTAAAGAGTGTTAAGGGGCCTGTAAGTGAGTTGAGTGTTCCCCCAAAAGATATGTTCATGTCATAATCCCTTATCCTTTATTTGGAGACAGGATCTTGGCAGATGTATTCAAGTTAAAATGAGGTCATGGTGGATTACCACAGGCCCTAAATCTAATTACTGGTGTCTTTATACGAGCAGGAAGAAGGAGATTTGAGTATAGAGACGCAGAGGAGATATATAGAAAAGAATGCCCTGTGAAGACAGAGGCAGAGATTGGAGTGATGTAACTATAAGCCAAGGAATAGCAGGGATTGCCAGAAGCACCAAGGCTAGAAAGTGGCAAAGAAGAATTCTCCCTTAGAACCTTCAAAAGGGCATGTGGCCCTGCCGGTTGATTTCAGATTTCTAGCCTCAAGAATTGTGACAGAATACCTCTCTCTGTGTTAAGCCACTCATCTGTGGTACTTTTGTTACGATAGCCTAGAAAACTAATACAGGATCTTGAAACCAAAAAAGTTTAAGAATCTCTCACCTAGGTTACCCACCTATCTTTTCTTCCAAATTTTGTCTGTCAGTACATGCTGCTCACCACTGCCAGCTTACTTATCCTAAAACAATTATTATGCTTCCCTTTCTAAGAAAATGTCACTGATTTATAAAATTATCTTTCAAATATAGTTCAAACTCCAAGTTTGCATTCAAAGTCATCTATAATCTGGCCCTAACCTACTTTTCCAATTTTGTGTCCCACATTTTCCTAAGATACTATTTTCTAATATACTATACCCTTTGAAATATTCACTTGAATGTACATTTAAGCATGTACTCTCTTGTTCATTCATTTATTTATTCAACAGAAAAAAAATACCTTTTCTGAATTTTTATTCTAATAGTGTGTTGTCTAGTATGGTAAGCAGTAGCTCCAGGTGTCTATTCATTTGAAATTAGATAAATAAAACTGAAAATTCACTTCTTTGATATCAGTGGCTGCATGTGACTGGTGACTGCTATATTGAACAGCACAGATATAGAACATATCCACTCTGTAGAAAGTTCTTTTGGATAGTTCTATTCTTATAAATAATCTCTTCACCTTGGCCCCACATCACCTTGCATTTTCCTTCATTTTTAGCACTCCTGATATGGTCTTCCCTGAACTGGCTCTTTACCACACACCCCACACCTTTCCTCCAATTCCCTGGCATACTTTCCTTCCTGTTATTTATCAAAATCAACTTTTGATTCTGACTCAAATAATTCTTTTAAGATGACTCGAGCTGGATAGAATCCCTTATTTTTATTACTGTGACACTAATTTTATTCTGTGATATGTTTGTCTTGACCTGCATTTGCACCTGGCATGTAAGATGAACAGTTATGGTGTCTTTCCTACTAAGCTCATTGAAGGTAGGAACCTTGTCTAATAGACTAGGGTATACTAATCATCATACTAGAAATAGAAGAAAAGAAAAAGAAACCCACCAGACAAATAAAATGTTTAGTGAATATATTAATTTTAAAATCTTGATTTCTATTGAAAAATCCTCTCAGGCACATCTGTAAGGTGGTTATGATGCCTTCAGTCGTGTCCAACTCTTTGTGACCCCATGGACTGCAGCCCTCCAGGCTTCCCTGTCCTTCACCATCTCCTGGAGCTTGCTCAAACTCAGGTCTATCGAGTCGGTGATGCCATCCAACCATCTCATCCTGTCGCCCCCTTCTCCTCCTGCCTTCAATCTTGCCCAGCATTAGGATCTTTTCCAATGAGTCGGCTCTTCCCATCAGGCGGCCAAAGTATTGGAGCTTCAGCATCAGCCCTTCCAATGAATATTCAAGATTGATTTCCTTTAGGATTGACTGGTTTGATCTCCTTGCAGTCTGGGAAACTCTCAACAGTCTTCTCCAAAACCACAGCTGGGAATAAGAATTATACTGCTTCAGTATTTTTGTTTGTTTGTTTTTTGTCTCCTGTTTCAGAACCAATCAAATTGCCAGGTAGGTCTGTCTTCTTGGATGTTTCATAAGCTCTTCAGATTCTTTGTATCTAAAACTGAACTTCTCTGTGGCTCCTACTGGCCACAGAGAAGATTTGAGTCTCAAAAACAAAACAGAACAAAAACCCCTACGCAATTGATTGAAACACATCTAACATAAAATGATTTATATCATAATGACAAAAGGAGAAATACCCAACATCTCACTGAGACCACTGAAGAAACTAGGGCATTAATTCTAGTCTGAAAATTGGCTGTTTAAAGGAAGAAATTCAGCATTTAATTAACTCACACTTAATACTAATTAAAATTTGTATAGCTAATCTTCTGGATTAGCTTATACTTCAGGAAGGTCAAGTAGCTCTTTACAGAAGAATTCCAGCTAATAAGAATGGGAAAAAAATGATAGAAATAGAAACTCATCATTTTGTGACCCCCCCCAAATTATTGATTTAAACCACAATCATTGACGGATGAGTTTTGAATGGAAGGTTAAGTATGATTGATTATATGTGTTTTGTTCCTTTACGTATATTTGTGTGATGCCTCTTTACCTAACTATGCATGTTTCTTTACTAAGTATGCACCTAAATAGTAGAATGTCCTTCAGTCTGAGTTTTCACATGATTAGATGTGAGAAATTTCTGGGAGGGGATATATGTATACCTATGACTGATTCATGCTGAGGTTTGACAGAAAACAGCAAAATTCTGTAAAGCAATTATCCTTCAATAAAAAATAATTAAAGAAAAAAAAAGAAATACTCTTTCTGACAAGAATACCACAGAAGTGATGAGTATACTGTGTATCACAACAGTAGGTAAATGATAATGATTTGTTCCATTGTTATTGGTATTAACTTTAATCACCTTGTTTAGGAAGTATCTTTCAGGTTTCCTACTATAAAGTTACTATTTTCCCTTTGAAATTTAAGTGTCTTATGAGGGGATAGCTTTGAAGCTGTAAATATATTCTGTTACCCCTCAAGCTTTCACTATTTTAGCATCCACTGATGCCTCTTGCCTGAATCAGTTACCACTATGATGGTTGTCAAATGGTAATTTTCTGATATTATCATTTTATTTACATTTGTTAATGGGCTTTCTACTAGAAGGAAGAAGTTTTCTTTTCTGTTTGTTTATCTGTTTGTTTTTATAAGCATGAATTCAATGGATTTTTAAAAATTCAGTTGTCTGTAAACCATTACTATTATTATGAGAAAAGGTGAACATCTTTTCTTAGGTTTAAAGGCCATATTTATATCTTTTTGTATAAATTATTGATTTTTTGCACATATTTATTTGGGGTTTTTGAACTTTTTTCCTTTAATTTTAAGATTTTAAAATTTTGTTAGTGATTATTAGTCCTTTATCTGTGACATATTTTACATATACTTTCTCCATTTGTTTTCTTTTGACTTTTGTACATTTTTTGCCATGCATAAGTTTTTTATTCTTATGTAATCAAACAAGTTCTTTCAAATGTATCTAGAATTTAAGTCAGGGTTAGAAAGCCTTTTCCTATACTGAGGTTAGAGGGGAAGCCACTTGTATTTTCTTGAAGTATGTACGTATAAGTGATCTTCATTGTAGGTTCTGTATTTGTACTAAAATGTATTTGTAACCCCAGGTTAATACTCGTGGTGCTCTTGCAGTCATTTACAGATATTTGCAAACTGGCAAAAGTTCGAGTCAACCAGTGATCACGGTCCCGGCTGAGTTCGTACAAGACAATGCTCTGCCTTCTTTCAGCTCTCGTATTGTAAACTGTGTCCTTTTCATATTTTTGTGCTTTTTGTTGGGGATTTTACTATTTGACTCCAAAGCATGGTGCTGAATTTGTGTCTACAGAACTTCAGTTCTTAAGCCTCTGAATACCGTGATGTCCGTTAGGGAGAAAATAAGTGTATTAGATAAGCTTCATTTAGGTATGAGTTATATTGCCGTGGTAGTGTGTTCAATGTTTATGACTCAACAACATATATTAAATAAGGTGTCTCTGAACAAAAACACATAAAATAAGTTATGTGTTGATCAGTTGATGAGATTATTACCAGAGGCTTGCAGGGACCTAACCCTTTGTTTGTCCTAGGAATAATCATTGAGTATTTGTGAATTCAGTGTTTGCAGAGACTTTGTAGAACACTGCCATGAATGCCATGAATACCAAGAATTGACTCTAGTTTCATTTTTTACTTTTTAATCTCTGATCTTTTGGGATTTGTGTGAATGATTTGTTGTAGGGATCTAGTTTTATCTTTTTCCAAATGGCTAAACAGTTGTTCCATCATTTTTCTTTCTTCCTCTGTGTTTTTTTTTTCCTTTCTAAAATTCACCTTTGTTATAGTGATTTGAGACACCACCTTTATTATTACTAAGTTTCTGTATATATTTGGCTCTGATTTTGGAGTCTCTTTTGTAGTCTGTTTGTGGGCTGATACCTCATGTTTTAATTACAGATATTTTGTTTTATGTTCTAATTTTGGTAGGGCTAGTTCCCTCTCATAGCTTTTCTTTTTTAGTGTTTTCCTGGATATCTTTACTTGTTTATTTTTCCAAGTTGTCTAGCTCCCAAAAAAAGATTATTAGTATTTTTATTAGGATTGTATTAAATTTAGAAGTTAATTCAAGGAGAACTTAAAATTTATGATGTTTAGTTATCCTGTCCAAGAACACCAGATATCTTTTCATTTGTTCAAGTCTATTTTTGTACCTGTCAAGTGACTTAAAGTTTCTGTCATATAAGTTTTGCACATTTCTTGTTAATTTGTTCCTAAGTATTTTATCTTATTTGTTGTTATATTAAGTAGAATTTTCTTGTCCACCATATCCTTTAACTATTTAGTATGCTTGCATATAAAGGCTATTGTTTTCTATATTTTAATTTTATATCTTGCTACCTTATTAAATTCTTTTATTGTTTTAATTAGTTTATCTTATTGATTCACTAAGATTTTGCGTGTTCCCTCTTATGTCATTTAAGAATAGTTGTTTAATTTTATTTTTTTCCAATTTATAAGCTTCTTGCCTATTTCATTGGCTAATACTTTTAGTCCAGTGTTGAATAGTAGTGGAGATAGTGGACATCCTTGCCTTGCATTTGATCATGCATCTCTAGTGTTTATTATGTAAGATGTTGGCTTTAGGACTGAGATATGTATTATTTTATCAAGTTAATGAATGATGCTTTAATTTTGATATAGTAAGACTGCTAGAATTTCTAACTTAGTGCTGGGAAGATCTAAGTAGAGAGAGGAAATGAAGTTGAAATGGACAGAAGGAGGAAGCAAATGAGAAAGGAAAAGGCTTTGGAATGATCAGTAAAATGGCTCAATGGGAAAGAGTATGCCGTTTTTAATAACAACACATCTCACTGTTCACTTGGTTAATTAATCGAAGACTGAATGTCTGCACATTAAGATAGTAGAAATAATTCTAGAAATATTGTTATCACTCTGCCTCTATTATATTCTTGGACTTTGCTCGTAGCTTGAGTGAATAAAATACTTATATGACTGTAACCCTAAAAATGGAGCTTTGCCTTGTTTTTGAACTTCCAGTTTTTCCAGATCGCTCCTTAAGGCAATCGTAAATGTTTATTGAATGCCTTATATTAGAATATATATATATATATATTTATATATATGCACACACACATATATTTACAGTGCGCACACACACATACACATTGTCTAGCTTCAAGTGAGATTTAATCCAAAGGCTCAAATGATTTTATCAGAACTCAGTCTTCTTTCTCTTGATCTTTCTGTTCTACTTTTGTTAGTGTTACCCTCATCCTCAGGGTCTGCTTTTGGCATACGAGATTTAGATTTAGATTTACCTCTGTGTAGCTCCTGTGCAAGTCCTTGGAGTTCATTCTGGCTGGACTAGCCCCGTGATGTGCCCACAGGGGCAGCAGGGTTTGTGGTTCCTGCTGGACCCCAGTGGCACAGTCCACTCCTTCTGATGGGGATGCAGGTTCCTCCCCAAAACACACGGTCTGGGAGACTGGAGGGGTAGTTTTCCAAAAGAAAGGGGGTGTATTTATTGTAGCAGAAGAAGGGAGGATTAGGTGCCAGTCAGGCAAAAAAGCAGCAACTGTTTGCTGCCGTAACTGAGTTAAGTTTATTGGATGGACTTGAGTTTAGTAGTGAATGAGAAAGTTGTAGTAATTTGGAGAAAGGAAAAATGCCCGAATGAATTCTTTGGACATAGACTCCTCACTGCTTGCTTTCTCCCTTACTTTGGCAATAGCTTACTGTTTTCCCCCCAGAATTGATTCCTCTAGCTTTATTGGATTCTTTCACCCTTGCTGGAGGGAAATGACATCAGGTAAGTAGTGAAAGTGACAATAAGCATCACGGTTCTGTTTTTCTGCAGCTTTAGTCCTGCCTCCCAGATCTACTGCCAGAGGTGAATAGAAGGCCTCCTCCCAGCTTTCCTCTTGACTTTAGGGGATGAAATGTGTCATTCTTACATAACACAGAGAATATTTATCATATGGCATACTTGTACCACAGTTTTGGTTCTTTTTTTTGTGTGTGTGTGTCATCTAAAGTAACAACATGTATAAATCTTTATCTTTGCTTTCTAGGGCTGCCAATACAAAAAAGTAATATTTCCTTTTGGAGCCTGAGGTATGGAGAATATGCAGTTTAGATATTTGAATAGGAATAGCGGATGCGGCCAGAAACTTTTCAATAGTCCAGTTAAAATACATAATAGCATGTGTTTAAAGTAAATTTTTGGAATACAAATTGGAAAATCCTGGATACAGTCATATAGTATGTACCATAAAGGCATGCCTTGCTAATAAGTACAAGTGGGAGGAAGCAGTACATATCCTACTAGGGGTCAGAGATTCCTACTAAGTTGTTTCTCTGGCAGCCTTGTTCCCATCTAGGTAGCTGAAGGACTAAAGGAATTTTCCAGTCTTGCTTAATCTACTGGCTTTTATTGAGTTAAATACCATCACCTCTGCAGCCTCACATATTTGCATAAACACTCTCCCTCAGAATTTAAACAAAGAGTTATATATTTTCCTTTGTTAGAAATGTAAGAAAAAACTTGCAAAGCCTGGAAGTCTATGGAGGATTCACCTCATTTTAATCATAGACATGGACAGGGGGCAGTCTAACTTAAACATGTGGACTTTGGCACCAGGCCAACATGGATTTTAACCTGGTTTTTCATGTTTTGGATGTGTATCCTTAGACAAGTTGATCGTTGTAGGCCTCACTTCTCTTATATATGAAAATTATTCATTTATTCATCCAGCACGTTTATTATTAACTACTGTTCCATGTGTTGGGGATGCATCAATAAACGAAACAATAAAGGTCTCTTCCTTTCTTCGGCTTACGTTCTAGTGATGGGGAGAAGCAAGAAAGTGAAATTTTGTGTTCAAAAATTATAATTGCTGTAAGAAAGGAAGGAGAAGAGCAGAATCATAGAGAAGTGGATTAGGGAAGAGAATGGGTGCAGAAGTAGGGTAATCAGGATTGGCATCACTGAGAAGGTGATGTTTGGGTGAAGTTTTAAAAGACTCTCTGCCTTGAGAACAGATTGTTGGGGGATTAAAAAAAAAAAGCAGAGAGAATTGTTAGGAGGCTTTCATTGTAACCCAGGTGAGAGTTGATGGTGACATAGTAGTAGCACTGAAGATGGTGAGAATGGCTGAATTCTGTATACATTTTGTAGGCTCAGCCAACAGAATTTTCTGATGGTTTAGATATGTTGTGTGAGACAAAAAGAGGAGCCGAGGCTTTTGATCTGAAGAACTGGATGGAGGAATTGTTAACTGACGAGGAAGACTGTGGGTAGAGTGAGTTTTAGGGAAAAGATCAGGAGTTCAGTTCTGTGTGTGTGTGTATATATATATATATATACATATAAAAAATATATATATTGAGTTTGAGATGTCTGTTAGGCATCCACGTAGGCATAAAAACATATACCGACAGGTTGCTTGTGGTGATTCAGTATGGTGAATATACATCACTTAGCACAGTGCCTGACATAATTATCTGTATGAGATCAGAGAATATATTGCTATATGAAACAAGAATCAGTTCAGTTCAGTCGCTCAGTCATGTCCGACTCTTTGTGACCCCATGAACCACAGCACGCCAGGCCTCCCTGTCCATCACCAACTCCCGGAGTTTACCCAAACCATGTCCATTGAGTCAGTGATGCCATCCAACCATCTCATCCTCTGTTGTCTCCTTCTCCTCCTGCCCTCAATCTTTCCCAGCATCAGGGTCCTTTTAGATGAGTCAGCTCTTTGCATCAGGTGGCCAAAGTATTGGCATGTCAGCTTCAACATCAGCCCTTCCAATGAACACCTAGGACTGATCTCCTTTAGGATGGACTGGTTGGATCTCCTTGCAGTCCAAGGGACTCTCAAGAGTCTTCTCCAACACCACAGGTCAAAAAGCATCAATTCTTCTGTGTCCAGCTTTCTTTATAGTCCAACTCTCACATCCATACATGACTACTGGAAAAACCATAGCCTTGACCAGATGGACCTTTGTTGGCAAAGTAATGCTTTTTAATATACTGTCTAGGTTGGTCATAACTTTCCTTCCAAGGAGTAAGTCTTTTAATTTCATGGCTGCAGTCACCATCCGCAGTGATTTTGGAGCTCCCAAAAATAAAGTCAGCCACTGTTTCCACTGTTTCCCCATCTATCTGCCATGAAGTGATGGGACCGGATGCCATAATCTTAGTTTTCTGGATGTTGAGCTTTAAGCCAACGTTTTCACTGTCCTCTTTCACTTTCATCAAGAGACTGTTTAGTTCTTCACTTTCTGCCATACGGGTGGTATCATCTGCATATCTGAGGTTATTGATATTTCTCCTGGCAATTTTGATTCCAGCTTGTGCTTCTTCCAGCCCAGCGTTTCTCATGATGTACTCTGCATATAATTAAATAAGCAGGGTGACAATATACAGCCTTGACGTACTCCCTTTCCCATTTGGAACCAGTCTGTTGTTTCATGTCCAGTTCTTACTGTTGCTTCCTGACCTGCATACAGGTTTCTCAAGAGGCAGGTCAGGTGGTCTGGTATTCCCATCTCTTTCAGAATTTTTCGCAGTTTATTGTGATCCACACAGTCAAAGGCTTTGACATAGTCAATAAAGCAGAAATAGATGTTTTTCTGGAACTCTCTTGCTTTTTCGGTGATCCATCAGATGTTGGCAATTTGATCTCTGGTTCCTCTGCCTTTTCGAAAACCAGCTTGAACATCTGGAAGTTCACGGTTCACGTACTGCTGAAGCTTGGCTTGGAGAATTTTGAGCATTACTTTACTAGCGTGTGAGGTGAGCGCAATTGTGCGGTAGTTTGAACATTCTTTGGCATTGCCTTTCTTTGGGATTGGAATGAAAACTGACCTTTTCCAGTCCTGTGGCCACTGCTGAGTTTTCCAAATTTGCTGACATATTGAGTACAACACTTTCACAGAGTCATCTTTTGGGATTTGAAATAGCTTAACTGGAATTCCATCACCTCCACTAGCTTTGTTCATAGTGATGGTTCCTAAGGCCCACTTGACTTCACATTCAATGAGTCTGGCTCTAGGTGAGTGATCACACCATCGTGATTATCTTGGTCATGAAGATCTTTTTTGTACAGTACTTCTGTGCATTCTTGTCACCTCTTCTTAATATCTTCTGCTTCTGTTAGGTCCATACCATTTCATGAGAAGTTGCAAAACCAGATTTTCAGGGGAAAAGGGCTCATTGAATATAATAGCAAAATGAAAAATAATAATTTGGAAAACTGAGGAAATCTCTCAGAAAATGAAAGTCAGAGGGATGCAAAAGTCATAGAGAATCCATGTAGGAGGTCTAACTCCTTCCTAATGGGACTCTCAGAGACACAGACCAAAGAAAATGAAAAGAGGAAATTATGAGTGAAACAGGAGAAGAAAAAGTTCCAGAACTGAAGGACAAGAATTCCTAAATGGAAAGTGCTCAGCACTAAGAATAGGGGGTGGATTGGGGTGGGGAGAAACATAGTACCAAGACATTTTAGAGCAGCAGAGAGAAGAAGCAAGTCACAAAGAAAGGATTAGAAATTAGCAGATTGTCAGACTTTTCAAAAGTAATACAGGATGCAAGTAGACAATAGATTAGTGCCTTTAAGGTTCTGAGTGAAAATGATCAAACATAGATTTCTATGTCCAGCCAGACAGTTAGTTATAAGGATAAAATGACAATATTTTCCAATGTGCAAGGTCTCAGAAAATTTATCTCCTAATACATCCTTCCTTGGGAAGCTATTAGGAGAATAGGATATAACACTGGAGAGACATAAAGGAAATTCCTCGAGTGATGATGAAATAAAGTCCAGGATAACAGCTGAATAGCAGGTCTAGAGGTTAAGGTAAATACAGTTAGGGCAGAAGGATGGAAGATCCAGGGAACATGTCTCTAAGGAGATTGAACTGACATTATATGTGTTTGACTTTTCTGAAGGAGATTCTTAGCTCTTTCAGAGAGCTGGGGGATAAACTGTTCCCAGCTTAAAGCAACTTATACTGCAGTATGGCATACGCTCAAGGAAGTAGGTAATTACTGTAGTCTGTGAAGGTTTGGAAAGCTTAGTACCCTTCTCCTAGACCACCCATAGTTGGAATGTGGGTTTAGAAGTCTAGTATTTAGCTCCTTCAGCATCTGTAATTGAACTGTCAAACCAACAGCTTGAAGCTGACTGTGGGACTAGCTGAAAATCATTCCACAGTCTAGGAAAGAAAGTCTTTTTCTTTTTCAGGGGATGGGCAGGGGAAACTATTGCTTATTATTAGTTGAAAGAATTTAAAATATATGTATGTATATTTATAAGCATTTGTCAGTTTTTATTTTTGTATGTATGACACCATATGTTTGTAAGAATGTCTTATTTTCACAATGAGTGTGGAATAGTACAAGAGAAAAAGCTTTCAGTTGTTAATTTTGGTATAAAAAGCAACTGAATTTTTTATATAATAATTAATTTTTTCCTCCCAAGATAACTTATTACCCCATTGACTTCTGCCAATAAGGTAATATTCTCCCAATATAATAATGACCTTTTTTTGTGTGTGGAAATCTCACTGTAAAGTTATTTTATAGTTGGAGATTGATTGCAAGCAAATTCAAATTTTACTGTTTGGCTTAGACTTTGCATTTTTTGGTACACTTTGGCTATACTAGAAAATGTAGCAGTTTTGTGTCACATAAGTATTTCTCAATATGAATATGAAATGATATTTATGTCTTACCTAATTTCTCACTCAGTGCTGCAATCCATGGGGTCACAAGGAATCAGACACGAATGAGCAACCGAATAGCAACAGTTAATATATATACTGTACAGATGTACAGAGGGAGTATATAAAGAAAAATGGCACGGGGAGAAAAAGATAATCAAAATGAAGCTTATTATTTTAAAGTTTTAATACTATGTAAGATTTTATGGTAGTTAAGTTCCTATAAAATATGTTCATTCTGTAATATATGACCTGGGAACATCAGTTAATCTGCTGGGAACACAGGACAAGTTAGGACATTATTCCTGCCCTCTGATAATTCTTAGTCCTAAAGAAATTAATTTATAAACAAGTAAATGTGATAAAATAGAGGGTTGTTGCTGTGTTGTGCTAAGTCGCTTCAGTTGTGTCCGACTCTTTGCGACCCCATGGACTGTAGCCCGCCAGGCTCCTCTGTCCATTGGATTCTTCAGGCAAGAATACTGCAGTGGGTTGCCATGCCCTCCTCCAGGGGATCTTCCCGACCCAGGGATAGAACTCATGTCTCTTATGTCTCCTGCATTGGCAGGTGGGTTCTTTACCACTAATGCCGCCTGAGAAGCCCAAATAGAGGTTAGAAGTACTATAAATGATGTTTACCAAATGAATAAAGAGAGGAAATCATCCCAAGAAAAGCATGGATTAAGAAGACAGATATGGAGATGCAGTACTATTTGTGAAAATGGCAAACTTTTTGTTTGTTTGTGGCATAGATTGAGAGGAAGGACCTGGAAAATACATGAGCTCCATCACATAGAGCAGCTCTGCTGTACTCAGAGATTTACTTATTTCCTCCTAGGACAGTGTTCTCAAATTTATGTGGTCATAAGAATCATGTACAAAGTTAAAGCAAAGTAGAACAAGAAAACCTCTAAAGTTCACCCTCGACCTGACGAATCAGAATCCTCAGAGGAGGCCTGGTTGAATGTATCTGGTGTTGCTAGAAGACCTCACTGGCACAACAGAAGAACTGCAATTCATCAGTATTTCTTAGTAGTTGTTATTTGGTCACTCTGTTTCAAGCTCTTTTGCAATCCCATGGACTGTAGCCTATCAGGGTCCTCTCTCTGTGGATTTCTCTGGCAAGAATACTGGAGTGGGTTGCTGTTTCCTTCTTCAGGGATCCTCCTGAACCAGTACCCGGTCTCCTGCTTGGTAACCAGATTCTATACCACTGAACCACCGGGGAAACCCATTTCTTGGTTAACTTTCAGGTTTTTCAGTTTTATTTTGTGGTTCCTATGGATAAAGGGAGCTTAGACCACTAGGGGGTGCTTTATAATTAGAAAATGCAGGTCCTCCTTTGCCACCACTGGGGTCAGTGTAGCAAAGCAGGGGCCAGTGAGAAGAGTTGGTGCCAGTCCTAAGACACGTTTAAAATAAGAGAGAAAAGAAGAAAGGAAGAGATGACGATAGAGAGAAAAGAAGTCTAAAGGCAAGAAGAGAGAAGAGGAGAAAGTAAACAGGTATATGATGAAGGAGGTTGTCAAATACCATCAGGAAAATGGCTCCTATGCTTCTTGTTGCTGATTTATTTCTGTGTTTATTCATTTGACTCTAGTCAACTGAGATGTCAACAAGATGTTCTCCCTACTCTCTGAGAGTTTATAAAGGTAAAGGGAGCTTAAAAAATCTGAACTTAAAATCTTGACCCTCTCTTTGTGAAGTATGTTAAATAAAATGGGAAAAAATACTTTAAAAGTTTAGTTTTGTTTGTTTCCTATCGTCTGTTTCATTCCCCTACTGGAGAAAACCATTTCTAGAATTTCAAAGAAATTTTTCTTATAAAAGTATTTGAAAATTAGCTCCTTGAGGTCTAATGCTTCAGGAATCCAAAGCATGTAGTTCATTATTGGGCTGTTAGTAACAGGTGAGGGAATGTGGAGGTGTCCAAGTGTGTTGAATAAATGATGGGTTCAGAGAGGGCCCTCAGTAGCCAGCTCCTGATTAGAGTCTGCAGCCTTCCTGGCTTGTTCCAGAATTCAGGCTTCTGACCTCGAACACTCTCCCAGCAGCACAGTATTCCCTCCTTAGCTGTAGCACATTGCTGCCAGGGCCTGTTTACAAGGCATTCTGTGTGTCTCCACAATAGTGAGTTCTTTAATGGTAGAGTCTGTATCTAATTTAACTCATCTATGTAATCCCAATGTTTGGCAGGTGTGAGTGCTCAACAAATTTTGGTTGAAAGGATGAGTAAATAGTATTTGGTAGTGAACTTGGTAAAAGACAGATTCCTAATAGGGCTCCCTTCTGCAAGAGGTATTTTTTGAATATGCCAGAAAGCCCTTTCTTTAACACTTTTCATGTGCATGAGAGAGTGTGTAGACTTGAAGTATAAGATTAGATTACACTTTCAGAGATAACCAAAGATGTACCCTTCATCAGATAGAGATGGATTTGTCAATCCAACTCAAATAATTAATGTTGGATTCTGTTGCTTCACCATAGGTAAATAGTCCAGCTGTAGTTCTCTATATTTCTAATGTAATAGGGACTGATGGCACCTATTATTAATACTTCAGGCTCTAGGGCCTGCTGAGGACTTTGTCTTACAAAGATGTGCATTGAAATTGTCAAAGTTGAGTTGAGGAAGACGGATTTCACAGTGGGTGAATTCTACTCCCCCAGAAGTCAGTAACAGCAGATCAACATCTGTTGAATGCGAGAGCTTTACTATTCAATAATGCACATCATGAAATAGATGTATCGTTATAGACCTCAAAATGCTTGTTGTTTTATAAAGAACACATTACAGAAAGCCTTCAAATAACAGAAATGTTTTTAAAACAGCTTTATTGAGATATAATTCACATATCATACAACTCACCCTTCTAAAGTAGATAAGACTCTTTTTTTTTTAGCATATTCACAAATTTGTGCAACTGTCACCACTATCTAATGCCAAAACATTTTCATCACCCCCCAAAGAAACCCCATACCTAGTTAACAGTCACTCTCTGTGACTGTGAGAAATGAATAATTATTTCCCTCTTTTGTGGTTCAGGCAGTGTGTGCTTTTAGAGATACAGCTAAAAACAAAACAAAAAGCAACAAAGGACCAAGTGGTTCCAGCAGGGATGGCAGTAGTTCAGCTGTAGTCAAATCATTATCAGAGAAATATCCTCATGTTGATCAATATCATAGTGCTGCAAGCTGTTGTCTTTCTTTGACTGTAGGTTCAGTGACAGTTGCCCGGGTGACCAGACACCTAATTTAGATGATGGAGGGGAGGTATGAGGAGAAAATGTAATGTCTGTGTCTTGTTTTTCTACTAGTAATGGGCAGGTGGACTGCTCTGATGAACATGAACATGGAGTGACACAGTGAAGTGGTTTTGATCACTTGCACATCTTTTTGGCTGGTCTCATCCTGTGGTCAAGAACAGTCTTGGTCACCTTACCACACCTTTAGCTTGATATCAAAGTGCAGTGGTAACAGTGAAGATATTTTAAACTCAACTGAGATAAATTAAGAAATGGTCATATGTAGCAAGTGATAGGTACAGATGAGTGATTTTTTTTTCTTCTTTTTTTCATGGAGTGTTTGAAAAAGAATACTAAGAGTCTTCTGAGAATGATGTTCAATGTCCCGAAACTTTTTCCTGGAATGACCTATCAAAACCGTTACAGATTCTTGACCAAGACTTCTCAGCTGTATTATGTGAAAAGGTTTGGGTTTGGTAAAGCAGCCTGGCATGTGCTGCAGCACTTAAAAAAATTTTTTTTAAGTTTTTTTTTTTTAATAAGGCACTAATTCCAGATTGTAGGTGCACTTGTATGAACAGTTCCCTAAACTTTTCTTTCTGAAGTGTAAATTGTTAAGTCTTTTGGAATAACAGTACAGTTGTCTCTTTAGAAAGATCCTTTAGATTGATGTCTTATGATTGGCCTAAGTTCTTCTGGCACATTCCCTCCTGACTCCTTTTTATACCCAGAGAGATCTTTTTTTCTTCTTAATCTATGCTTTGTTCAGGATAAAGAAATGTCAGAGAAGTTCTCTAACATACTTTTAGGAGAGGTTGCACAATAAAATTTTGAATCCAGAATGGCATAAACTGTCTACTTTTGCCGTTCTGGGCTGGTGGACAAGTTTGTAATCAACCGTTTTGCATAATGGTCATGTAATTGAAGTTGTAGGTTTGTCCTTAAGAACACAGCCTCGAAGACACTTGTGTTCAGTAAGTAATGTTTCAGGTGATTGTGAAACTCTTTGCTGTCAGATAGTGGGGACTTCTCTATCAGTTTGGTTTGCTTTGTAGACGATGCTGTCTTTAAGTAAAAAACAGTTGACACCTCCATGTCTCATTGGCATGTCTGGTTAAAGGTAGCTCAAATACATATTAAACTTTTGTGTGTGATAATGTGCTCTTCAAGTAAGGAGTCAGCACCGTATGACTCTAGAGGAATTATCTCATTTGATAATTTCAGTACCACCTAACATTTTATCTAGTGTGTGATGAGGTCATGTAGTGACTGTTATTATATATTGATTCAGAGTCTAGGAAGATAATTGATAAACTTGGTCCTTGGTTCCCAGAGGTGTGTCATAGAAGAAAGGCAATGATTAAAGGAACAATCTTTATTGGTGCTGACCAGCTCTGCTGTGGAACGTTTAAGACATTGGGGCTCTGGTGTGAAAGATGAATTGAAAAATAAATATTTAGCACTTACTCTACGTCCATAACTTTGTTAGGTACTGGTAAGTTAGAGACATAATTCCTGATCATGAGGTACTTACATTTGGGGGAATATAGGCAAAAAGATACTTCTTTTTTAAAAAAAAATACATTGAGGTAATGGCTTCCCTGGTGGTTTAGATGGTTAGGAATCTGCCTTACCATGCAGGGGAACCTGGTTAGAACTCTGGGTCAGAAAGATCCCTTGGAGAAGGGAATGGCTACCCACTCTGGTATTCTTGCCTGGAGAATTCCATGGACAGAGGAGCCTGGTGGGCTATAGTTCATGGGGTTGTAAAGAGTTGGACACGACTGAGTGACTTAACACTTGAAGGACTTTACTTTTTCTTCCCTCCCCATTGGGGAAGCATGCACAAAGAGGGATTAGCAAATACATTAGAACATGCCATCACTTGTGGTAAAAATTATTTTATAAGAGGCAAGAATAAAATAAATGCATTATTCAGAATATTGATGATCTTCAGGAGGGAGACAGAAGGATGGAATTCAACAGGAGCCCATGTGTAACTTCACTGGGACTGGGAATATTCTGATTCATAAATTGGGTGATGGGTTCATGAGTATATCTTTTATCATTATGCTTCAGTAACCTACATAGTATACATATTCTTTTGTATCTATTAAATGGTATATAAGTTTAAAAAAATCAAGATATTTTAGTAAACATTTCCCAATCTAAATTTATTAGAAGCATTTACTTAGGATAAATTACGGGAGAAAGACTGAACTCAGCCAGACTTTCTCTGAACAGTATCTATTCATCCACTCATCCTTTTTTGTTTTTTACTTTAATTTTTTGAAATATAATAAAAATAATGTAGGTTTTCATATGACCTGAATGCCCTATTTCTGTGCTCCCTGAGGTTCTGTGTACTCTGTGTAGAACCCAGTTTATAAGTCAAAAGGATTCTGTCTGGACTGGCTGGCTAGACATTTAAGTATTCATTACCTCTGTTTGTGCATGTGTATGTACGAGTGTGTGTGTGTGTATTTAATGATGTTTGTGCATGACTTAGCTAGGGATTTTGAAGTATTTGTAGAGTTTTCCTATTTGCTGGGTGGTTTTAGAATTGAGAACCATCAGTAGAAAGAAAACAAAGAAAAATACTATTTCTTCTTTCATCTATGTCCTGTATTATACAAGTGTTGGCTGAAAATAGCACCAGTTTTCTGGGAAAGGTCATGCCTGAGACTTTTCTCACCCTTTACCCCTACTCTCCAATTCATGTTTCTTTCTTACAATGTGGTCATGCGCTTGCCCAAGTCGGGCTTATGAACCGTGTAGAATATTTGTGCAGTTTTGTTTTTTAAGCCCTGCACTGGGCACATGATGCAGTATTTAATTTGGAATGGACCCTGAGTTTAGTCACACGTGCTTCTTGTGGTGTTTATCTTGGAATCCACAAGTAGGAGGGAGGTATTTTTGCATTTTATACATCTGGACATTGTTCATGATCCCCTTGTGACTTGGGAATTCTGTGTGGGGCAAAATCCAAAGAACAGCATTAAAAATAACATGGAAAAAAAAAAAAAGGGAAAAAAAAAAAAATAACATGGAGCTATAATGACATCTGAGTAAAAATCCTTGAGAATGCCCTTCTAATCCCAGCAGAGTTTGATCTTGATGGTGCGTGTGTGTGTTAGTCACTCGGTCGTGTCTGACCCTTTACAACCCCATGAACTGTAGCCTGTCAGGCTCTTTTGTCCATGGGATTTCCCAGGCAAGAATACTGGAGTGGGTTGCCATTCCTTTCACCAGGGGGATCTTCCCGACCCAAGGATTGAACCCAGGTCTTCTGCATTGCAGGCAGATTCTTTACCGTCTGAGCCACCTGGGAAGCCCTTGATTTTGAGAGTGAACTTTTTCTTTTTTCTTTTGTTTTTTCTTTCTTTTTTTTTTTTTTGAGACGAGAGTGAACTTTTTCAATTGCGCGCTTCACTGTTGGCCTGAGTAGAGTGCTGGGGTTATGCTTACCTGACACCTTTGCATGGAGGCTAATGCACTGCCAGGCTTTCTGAAAGTCTACTGCAGAGTCAGCCTTTTGGGAGGGGAAGATTCTGCCTTGATGGTGCATGGGGTAAGACAGGTGAAGTAAATTCTGCTTACTGCTGCAGTGTCTCTGCCATTCTCTTACTCCATGGGCATCTTAAGATGATGATGACCTGTGAGCATCTTTCCAGTTATTCCCTTGATCTTGCCTCATTTCATCTAGTTTAGAGCTAAAGGTTGATCTGACACCACCTCAGGGGCTGTGTCAAGACTAGGGATGGGAGTGAGGGGAGGGGTGGGGGAGGCGGGGAGGTGCGTCCAGTGAATTTATCCTTTCCTTGATTATATACGGGAAGTTATACAGATATAGTACATCGCCTCCTCCTTTTGGCTAGGGTTCTACTAGGATGGCAAAAGTGAGAAGGGATGTATAGAAGCCTTGCTGCTCTTTGAGTGAGTTTGCATACAGACAGTATTGCTTTTTGGCTCCAATCTAGTTTTCTTCCATTCCCATGTCTCATCTTTTATGCAGCTGCAGAGAGCAGGCTCGGAAAGTGGAATGAAAGCTTCAAGCAGATTTGCTCTTGAATACAAGAAAGAGTGATTTCTCTGGGTCAGAGTACAGATTCAACTGAGGAGGAAGCTGTTTGTTTGCCTTATCACTTTCTGAGTGAGGACTGTTAGCTTTTTTCCCTTCAAATGTATTAAAAAGGGGGAAAAGCTGATAAGGCAGCTGGACCTGCTAGTTATAATTTATGTAGGATTTTCAAATGTACTTAATAAGGTCTATCATATGATTAGAAAAGAAGTAAATACTTGGAGGGAAAAGGTCAGCCTTTGCTTGAAGTTTCAGAAGGAGTGGCATATGAGGTGGCTGAGTGCTTGGATAAGACTACTCAAATAGGAGCTGTTTCTCTTTGCTGGTTTCTTTGGCCTTTCCTTTGGGAACTTTTTCCTCCTTACTTTCCTAATGTATTTTGCAACTTTCAGTTAAAAAATATCCACCAGAGTTTAAGCTCTTAGCAAATAAACACGTCCTGGTCCTACGATGGGAATCACAACATAACCGAGAATGGCTTGACTTCAGCTGGAGAGAGGTTAATCGTCAGAACTCCGAGGGTTGATACCAAGATCGTGCTTGTTTAATGTTTTAATGACTCCAAAAGGAAATGGTGAAATCTGCTGATGACACCAAATAGTTTTTGCTGATCCAAACAGGAATTTCTGGGAAGCTTCTTCATAGTATTTGGAAGACTGGAAGAATTGGGCAATGTGGTAGCAGACACACCGAACTTGAAGTGAAGGTTTATGTGAAGTAGTAGGAGTAACGTCAATTTGTTGAAGCTACAAAGCCTGTCAAGTCCTCCAAGGGGAAGACTGTGGGGTCCCTATAAAGGACTTGGCTTTGATTCCTCTCATGAAAGGAAGATTTAGGACAAAGAATATTTTGATATATAGAAAATGAAAACTCCTGTGGTAATAGTTGTAATTATAAAGCATGGTGATTTAAAGATATGGTGTCCAAGTTTCTTTGCTGGTGCCAGCAGTAGTATATCCACATAAGTGCTGTTTTCCCTCAAAATGCTCGTGGAAGATTGTATACTCATTTTATGCATGCTCCCTTTTGGGGAAATAGTCCCTAGTATATATCCTTTTCACTATTTTCTGGGGTGGCAGGTCTTAAGTCTTTAGGTTTATTTTTGATTTTTGATGTAGCCAGTGGTCATTTAGAACCAATTGTGATCAATAAGTTACATGATCAAACTAGATAAATTTAAAATATAAAGTAGTGAAACTAATTTTCTTTTATTGTTTCAATGTTTTCTGGAGAAAATTACCAATGAGAAAGTGCAAAAACATTTGTGTAATAGTAGTATTAAAATAACTTTTTTTTTCACCTTTAGATTGCTTGCTTATTTTTTTTCCCCCAGCTTTATTGATGTACAGTTGACAAATAAAATGGTATATATTTAAGGACTTCCCAGGTGGCTCAGTGGTGGTGAAGAATTTGCCTGCCAATACAGGAGATGCAGCACATGTGGGTTCAATCCCTGGGTCAGGAAGATCCCCTGGAGAAGGAAATGGCAACCCACTCCAGCATTCTTGCCTGGAAAATTCCATGGATGGAGGAGGCTGGTGGCTACAGTCCATGGGTTCACAAAAAGTTGGACGTGACTGAGTGACTGAGCAAACTACACACACAAGGTATACAGGGTAATGGTTTGATATATGTGTATAGTGTGAAATGATTACCACAATCAAGTTAACACACCCATCATCTCACATAGTTACTACTGTTTTATGTTTGTTGAGAACACTTAAGGTTTATTCGCTTAGCAAATTTCAAGTATATAATACTGCATCTCTAAGTATAGTCATCATACTGTACATTAGATCCTCAGAACTCATTCATCTTATTTCTGTCCCTTTGTCAAGAATCTCCCCATTTTCCCCCACTCCAGCCCTGACCAACTACTATTTCGCTGTTTCTGTGAGTTTGGCATTTTTAGATTTCACATATGAGTGAGATTATACAGTATTTGTCTTTCTCTTTCTGAATTATTTTACTTAGCAGAGTGTCCTCCAGGTTCATCCATGTTGTTGCAAATAGCCAGGCCTTCTTTTAGAGTAAGTTCTTGGTTGATTTATTTCACAAATGTTACTCAAATAGATACGTAATGATAGTGTTGTTAAAACACTTGCTTCATTACATTATAGATACACCATGTTTATAAGTGACCTTCTCTTTTTAAAATTGTTAGAACTCTGTGTCCCCCAACTGTACTCTTAAGGAGGAATGAAGAGATTGAATAGTAACTGGAGATTCATTTAATACATTGATATTTTCTCATTAAAACTTCCATCTGTATAATGAAAAAAGACCCTGTGGGTTGATAAATAAGATAGTCACTGTCACAGAGGCTCTGGGCTAGCTGTCTATATCCATCCATCCATCTATCTGTTCATTTACTTCACAAGAATAGTCATAGACCCTTACTTCAAGTTTTTTTTTTCCTGACATGGTGGAAAGTCCATGTGAAGCAGACAGCAGTGAGTTGCACCAGTGTCAGTGGAGGAAGTCAGTGGTTTTCAGACTTTGTCTATGGATATATTTTGAATAAATAAGGGCAGGATGGGAACAGTGCTTAATTTTTATCCTCTCTTTTCCCCCTTGATGAGAATTCATAGAATAACTTTTGAAAAATCACAGGTACACCAGTGTTCATTGCAGCACTGTTTATAACAGCCAGGACATGGAAGCAACCTAGATGCCCATCAGCAGACGAATGGATAAGAAAGCTGTGGTACATATACACAATGGAATATTACTCAGCCATTAAAAAGAATACATTTGAATCAGTTCTAATGAGATGGATGAAACTGGGGCCCATTAAACAGAGTGAAGTAAGCCAGAAAGATAAACACCAATACAGTACACTAACGCATATATATGGAATTTAGAAAGATGGTATTGATAACCCTATATGTAAGACAGAAAAAGAGACACAGATGTATAAAACAGACTTTTGGACTCTATGGGAGAAGGCGAGGGTGGGATGATCTGAGAGAACAGCATCGAAACATGTATAGTATCAAGTGTGAAACAGATCGCCAGTCCAGGTTGGATGCATGAGACAAGTGCTCAGGGCTGGTACACTGGGATGACCCAGAGGGATGGGATGGGGAGGGAGGTGGGAGGGGGGATCGGGATGGGGAACACATGTAAATCCATGGCTGATTCATGTCAATGTATGGCAAAAACCACTACAATATTGTAAAATAATTAGCCTCCAACTAATAAAAATAAATGAAAAAAAAAAGAAAAATCACAGGTACAGAGGATAAGTTATCTGGAAGGTCAGAAAAGAGTTTGTATACAGAAAGCAGTGAGGGGGGCTTACTTCATTTCTTCTCTACTCTTCTAAGATTATTAAAACAGAATTAAGAATTTCCATTTATCAATCTTATACTTTCGTATCTTGAAAGTCAGTAAAATACAAAATCCAAATTTATGGCAGTTTCACCATCATAGTTCTCTGTATGTAAACTCTTTAAAATATGAGAAAAGTAAGGAGAACTTCTAATTTAAGAACAGATGGATAGCCCAAGAATAAACTTATGTCTTAGAGCTCTATTGTTCTAAATGCTGGGCCCCAGACTGACTGGGTCAAATTTGGCAAGGCTTACAAATTTCAGCTCAGACATAATGAATCAGAATCTCCAGAGTAAGGCCCAGGTATTTTAAAAAGTTCTTTGCATTAAAATAACACCTCTGAAAAAAACAGATGTATACAAAAAAAAAAAGCCTATAGAGAGAGATAATGATGTTATAAAGTATTAAGGTAAAGTGTGATGTAGAGTTTGTCCTATGGAGTTCTGATGACAGAAGGCTGATTAATCATTATTTGAACCTACCTATAGTAATAGCTTGATATCATGGTAAAGAGATGGGTTCTGAACCCAGAATGTCTGGATTTAAACATAGTTTGGTCACTTACTAGTTGTGTTACCTTGGGAAAAGTTTGAATAACTCCTTTGTGCCTCAGTTTCCTTATCTGTAAATTAGAGATAATACTAATGACAGCTCTCTCAAAGGATTATTGTGACAATTACTTGAGATATTGAGTCAAACGCACTTAAAACACTATTTGGCACACAGTAAACTTTCAGTCCACTTTCATGGATCACAGCCTGGTAGTGAAAGGGCTTGAGACTCTGATGCTGGGAAAGATTGAAGGCAAAAGAGGAAGGGGGCAGCAGAGGATGAGATGGTTAGATAGCATCACCACCTCAATGGACATAAATCTGAGCAAACTCTGGGAGATAGTGGAGGACAGAGGATCCTGGTGTGCTGCAGTCCATGGGGTCGCAAAGAGTCAGACACAACTTAGCTACTGAACAACAACAAAAACTCTCAGTCAAACTTTGCTACTATTATTACTTGTTCTTCTAATATACAGGAGTAAGTATTTGGTCCCTACTGTGATACTCTTCTTATAGTGAGTTTAGGCCTACTTAATTAGAAAGTGAAAAGAATGCAGGAAAAATGATTGCACAGATATGAGAGTGTGTGTGTGTGTGGTGTGTAGCTAGGCAGTTGCACCAAGTATATGTATAAAAATATGTAATGGGAAAAAAAAGCACACCCTTTAATTTTTTTGCAATAGAATTTTAAAATAACAGATTCTTAATTTACTACATTTTACATTTCTCTAGCGCTCTGATAAAATGAACAAAAATGATGTGATCCTGATAGACACAGTAGATGGCGCTTTAGACTTAATTTTTAAAGGAACTGGCACCAGAAGGAAAAAGAAAACTAAAGCACATTTTAATGGACTTTTTTTAAAAGTTTCACCACCAGGACAGTTTCATTTTAGGATACATGCCTTTAAGAAGTAAGGATTTTTTTTTTTTGACAGTACTGGATAATAATTTTAGCAAAAATAAATTTCCCAGTTGCTATGTTTGTGCCAGGTTTGTCACTTGGAAAATGTTAGTTGTGTTTGAAGCCACAAATATATAAGGGAATAGTTTTCTTTTGAAACATTGAGCTTTATGAGATTTCCCCTGCTCTTTTTCTCTATATTTAATATTCTTTTCCTAGTTTTTTGGGGGATCCTTTATTATTTTTATTTTATAAAAATGTCATAAAATTAATTTGAATCACGTTCATTTATAATGTAGTTATATTTAAAAATTCAGCTGTAGTCATCCTAATGGGCCTCAAAATGTAGGTCTCCTTTAAAGGATAATTATTGTACTTTTGTTACTACTGTGTTATGCTTTGTGTACTTGATCTTACTTAATCTTAGCAATAACTCTATGAGGATTGCTATTCCCTCTTTTTAGCTAAATAAACTGTCTCAGAGATGTTTTGTAACTTGCTGAGCTCACATACTTAGTGGTAGAAGTAGTAGCCGGTTTCAAAGTTTCATCTGTGCAGTGTAGGTGTGTTTTTTGAGCAGCTGCTGTATGTCAGGCTTGCTAAGCACTGGGCATGGATGGTATAGTGACCAAACTCTGCCCTTATGGACCTTGCAGATTGTTAGCTATTTGATAGCAACTCTTTGAAGTCTACAAGATTGGGAATATGCAGAGATGTATTTCAGAGTCACTGTGATTTTTAGGTAGGTCAGGGAGCCCTTAACCAGAAAGACTCATGCCTAGCTCGAATGTATTTCTATATTGAAATACTTCTTCAGGCATACTGATTCTAGCCAAGGGAAGAGCAAAATCTCCCTTCTCTCTACAACTCTGGACAGTTAAATTATAAAATCAAAAAATGAAAAAAAAAATCAACAAATAAAACCCACCATAAACGAAACTGATTTCCAGATAAGGGACAATTAAAGAAAATATGAGTGTACTAGAATGTCAAAATTTTCCTTTCGTTAAATGGTATTGAAACATATAAAGCAAGAAAATGTCAGTGACAGTCTGAGGAATAATGGACTTTGTGCCCAGTAAGACTATGGTAACTTCTAGATGGTTTCACTTGTGCCATTTGGTGAAATGTTTTGGCGTACAACCACTCTGTGCTTAGTCACTCAGTTCTGTCCAACTCTTTGTGACCCCATGAACTGTAGCCCACCAGGCTTCTCTGTCCATGGGGATTCTCCAGGCAGGAATACTGGAGTGGGTTGCTGTGCCCTCCTCCAGGGGATCTTCCCAACTCAGGGATCGAGCTAAGGTCTCCTGCATTGCAGGCGGATACTTTACCAACTGAGCCACCTGGGAAGCCCAACCAGTCTAGGTGATACCCAAATTGCCAAGTATCCCTTCCACTTTGAGACGTTTACCATTTTTCTTTTAACTGATTTTTCTTTTCAAAAAGTTTTGCTCTATTATTTTCACATATAATCCCAAGCTCCTGTGCTAGAGAAAGGTATGTAATTGATGAGGAAACAGACCAAGAGTTTTAAACTAAGGTCCATAACTGGACTTCAGTAAGTCTTTAGAACTCCTGAAATTGTGTAAAATTTTATGTGTAAGTACTCAGGAATGTTACCCTAGGAAGAAACTCCATAGTATCCACAAAATACTTAAAGAGTTCTATGACTATTAAAAAAGTTAAGCATTATTGTAATTAGGACTTTAGCCAAAGAAGTTTGCTAGATTCACTCCAGTTCAGGGTCCTGAAAAGAGAGGTATCTTCCCAAACAGCATCTTAGAGAAGGAAGGGCTGTTTTGTTCCTTGTAGGGATTGTAGTTTTGAGACTCTGAGTAAATTTGGGATTTGAAGGTATGTGTTTATCAATGGAGTTTTAGAACTCTCCAATCTCAGTGGGGTATCCTGATTTCAATTGGGGGATACCTTTTGGGGAAATGGAAAATGCTTCTTTTCAATATAATCTTTTAGTCAAATGATTCCCAGGTAGCGCAGTGGTAAAGAATCTGCCTGCCAGTACAGGAGACCCAAGAGACTGGGTTTTAATCCTTGGGTTGAGAAGTCCCCTGGAGTAGGAAGTGGCAACCCATTCCAGTATTCTTGCCTGGAAAATCCCATAGACAGAGGAGCCTGGTGGGCTGCAGTCTATGGGGTTGCAGAGTCACAGAGTCAGACACAACTGAGTATGTGTGCATGGACGTATTTTTTTTGTTTGTTTTGAAAATGAAATAGAAAGGTAGTAGCAAATGAAAAAAATTGTTAGATCTCAGTGGAATAAATAACTGAAGAAATTAATTCCTAAATCTTTAAATTTCATCACAGGTTAAAGATATTCCTTTAGATCAAAGTCTTTGGTGTAAGTTCTTTGATAATACAAATTGACTTTTTTGGGACACAGATTTAAGAAGATAGGAGATATGTATAGGAGATGTGTATAGTTCTTTTTTTCCCTATCACCTCTCTTATCTTAACCTTTGCATATATTTTGCTGAAGAGCAGGTAGTTATAACTTACAGTTAGGGTTTCCTGATTAAGCTGTTACCTGTGTTTCTAGATAGATGAAACAAAAAGTAGAATTAGATTTCTTAATTTGATATATTTGTCTTTTATTTTTATCTAATAATTTTTTGATCAAACAGTGATCTTTTAATTCCAACACTGTCACACATAATAATAGTACCTATCATATAGGATATGGTTAAGATTATGGTGAAGGGTAGACTGAATAATAAATGCAGTGTTTAGTGTAGTATCTGACGTTTAATGAATACTTACACAAGTATTAGCTATTGCTGTCTTCATCATCATCATTATCATTAATAGTAATATGTGTATTATATATATCTCTATGACTGAATGTGAAAGTGAAGTTGCTCAGTTGTGTCCAACTCTTTGCGACCCCATGGACTGTAGCCTACCAGGCTCCTCTGTCCATGGGATTTTCCAGGCAGGAGTACTGGAGTGGGTTGCCAAACTGAATACATAGCATAAAATCACCCCGAAATGTAAAGAAATGGGAAGGCTATGTTAGTTGGCCTCTTGTTTAGGGAAGCAGATTATCCCAGGAGTTGAGAGAGTTTCCTGCATGTGTATCTTTTATTCATGGGTTGATGGCAATATAGATAGCTCTTTTTTTTTTAATTAATTAATTTTTTATTGAAGGATAATGGCTTTACAGAATTTAGCTCTTTTCTGTCAAACCTCAACATGAATCAGTCATAGTATATATATATCCTCTCCCTTTTGAAACTCCCTCCCATCTTCTTCCTCATCCCACCCTTCTAGGTTGATATAGAGCCCCCGTTTGAGTTTCCTGAGCTCTTTTGATGTAGGAAAAATAATGGCGTTAAATTGATTATAAATTCATGAGGGCAAGGACTATGTTTTATTTGCCTGTATCCTTTTTGGTTTTGGCTGTGCCGTGTGGCTGGGAGGATCTTGTTTTCCCAACCAAGGGGTCTGATGTGGTCCTCCTGCAGTAGAAGCGTGGAGTCCTAACCACTGGACCGCCAAGTAAGGCCCTCTTTGCCTGTACCCTTAACTCTCTTTTTAGTGTCTGGCCCATGATTGGTGTTCCATTAATTGTCTTTATTTATTTATGTTTTCTTTGTTTTTCCTTCAGCTTCCAAATATATTTGCTGTTTCCATATTCAGAATTCCTATGAAAGAGTTACATTAGTATTGTGACTTGTTGAATTATTGGTTAAAATGTGGATCTTTTTTGGAATGTTTTGCTTGAAGCAAATTACTTGTGAAACAAGACTCAATTCAACTTAAGAACATTCAGACTTAAGACTTTTTGTAGAAAGGCAAATATTTGGTCTTAACAAAGGAAAAAACCTTTATCTTCATTTGTGTGTGTGTCAGGCAATCACTGATGTTTAACAACACTTAAGTTACCTAGTGTACTGGTGTGTATATATCATAATGGAAAAATGTACTGCCTAAAGAACAATGTCTTTAATAAGATATTTAAGAAACACTGTTTACTCTCCCATATTAGAGAACTTTAGACAGCCCAGCAAGTATTTATGATTATAGGAAAAATGATATTTTTCAGAAATGAATACCAATCATAAGTATGGCAACTGTGACAAAATTAGGTAAAACAGTTACATCTGTTAACTTATCTGTCTCTTGGAAATGTATTTAGATTAAAT
Source organism: Cervus canadensis (assembly GCF_019320065.1). Lineage (NCBI taxonomy): Eukaryota > Metazoa > Chordata > Mammalia > Artiodactyla > Cervidae > Cervus > Cervus canadensis. The sequence goes on from NC_057391.1 coordinate 74,596,998, forward strand.
ACTAAATTGGACATAAAGATTAGTATTCCTGTTGCATACTAGAGCCCAGCTATATGCAGGCCCAGGGTACTTTGTTATAGTTTATAAGAACATTGTAGATATGACCCCTTTGAAAAAGGGACTCTCATGAGGCTGGGTTGGTTCTTGAATCACGCAAGATTGAGTTCAAGTTAAGGGACATTTCACTTCTTTGGACATTGAATTGTTTTCTCCCTATTTCTAGGAATAATGAACTCTGGATGCCTTCTGAGACAGAGTAGAAATAGTATGTGTCTCTAGTAACAAGAATTAGGGTCTGGAGATAAATGATACTCAACATCAGTCAGTTCAGTCACTCAGTAGTGTCTGACTCTTTGCAACCCCATGAACTGCAGCAAGCCAGGCCTCCCTGTCCATCACCAACTCCCGGAGTCCACCCAAACTCATGTCCATTGAGTCGGTGATGCCATCCAACCATCTCATCCTCTGTCATCCCCTTTTCCTCCTGCCCCCAATATTTCCCAGCATCAGGGTCTTTTCAAATGAGTCAGCTCTTTGTATCAGGTGGCCAAAGTATTGGAGTTTCAGCTTCAGCATCAGTCCTTCCAATGAATATTCAGGACTGATTTCCTTTAGGATGGACTGGTTGGATCTCCTTGCAGTCCAAGGGACTCTCAAGAGTCTTCTCCAACACCACAGGTCAAAAGCATCAATTCTTCGGCACTCAGCTTTCTTTATACTCCAACTCTCACATCCATACATGACAACTGGAAAAACCATAGCCTTGACTAGACGGACTTTTGCTGACAAAGTAATGTCTCTGCTTTTCAATATGCTATCTAGGTTGGTCACAGCTTTCCTTCCAAGGAGTAAGCGTCTTTTAATTTCATGGCTGCAGTCACCATCTGCAGTGATTTTGGAGCCCAGAAAAATAAAGCCAGCCACTGTTTCCCCATCTATTTGCCATGAAGTGATGGGACCAGATGCCATGATCTTAGTTTTCTGAATGTTGAGCTTTAAGCCAACTTTTTCACTCTCCTCTTTACTTTCATCAAGAGGCTCTTTAGTTCTTCACTTTCTGCCATAAGGGTGGTGTCATCTGCATATCTGAGGTTATTGGTATTTCTCCCAGCTATCTTGATTCCAGCCTGTGCTTCCTCCAGCCCAGCGTTTCTCATGATGTACTCTGCATATAAGTTAAATAAGCAGGGTGACAATATACAGCCTTGATGTACTCCTTTTCCTATTTGGAACCAGTCTGTTGTTCCATGTCCAGTTCTAACTGTTGCTTCCTGACCTGCATACAGGTTTCTCAAGAGGCAGGTCAGGTGGTCTGGTATTGCCTTCTTTTTCAGAATTTTCCGCAGTTTATTGTGACCCACACAGTCAAAGGTTTTGGCATAGTCAATAAAGCAGAAATAGATGTTTTTCTGGAACTCTCTTGCTTTTTCGGTGATCCATCAGATGTTGGCAATTTGATCTCTGGTTCCTCTGCCTTTTCTAAAACCAGCTTGAACATCTGGAAGTTCACGGTTCACATATTGCTGAAGCCTGGCTTGGAGAATTTTGAGCATTACTTTACTAGTGTGGGAGATGAGTGCAATTGTGTGGTAGTTTGAGCGTTCTTTGGTACTGCCTTTCTTTGGGCTTGGAATGGAAACTGACCTTTTCCAGTCCTGTGGCCACTGCTGAGTTTCCCAAATTTGCTGACATATTGAGTGCAACACTTTTACAGCATCATCTTTCGGGATTTGAAATAGCTTAACTGGAATTCCATCACCTCCACTAGCTTTGTTCATAGGGATGCTTCCTAAGGCCCATTTGACTTCACATTCCAGGATGTCTGGCTCTAGGTGAGTGATCACACCATCGTGATTATCTGGGTCAAGAAGATCTTTTTTGTATAGTACTGCTGTGTATTCTTACCACCTTTTCTTAATATCTTCTGCTTCTGTTAAGTCCCTACCATTTCTTTCCTTTATTGAGCCCATCTTTGCGTGAAATTTTCCCTTAGTATCTCTAATTTTCTTGAAGAGATCTCTAGTCTTTTCCATTCTATTGTTTTCCTCTATTTCTTTGCGTTGATTGCTGAGGAAGGCTTTCTTATCTCTCCTTGCTCTTCTTTGGAACTCTGCATTCAAATGGGTATATCATTCCTTTTCTCCTTTGCTTTTTGCTTCCCTTCTTGATACTCAGCATACATATTCAACATACAGTGTTATGATATTTTTGTTTTGGTAGGAGATTGCTTACAGTATATGTAGTTGGTCACCTGTGGTTTGGTATCCATTGAAATGTACTGTTACTCATTTGGTCTGGAGTTGGGTGAAGTTTGTATTAAAAATATCAGCTTGTCAGAGGGCTTCTGGTCTTTTTATTTCTTCTATGGTAGTGTGCTATTATTAAGCAAAATTTTTACGAACATTTCTAGAAGAATAGAAATTGAAAAATTATTTCTTAACTAACTTCAGCCTTAAATGTAGCGTTCATTCCTCCCACCCCTAAAAAGCTTGTTGTCCCTTTGGATTAAAAGGTTTAGACAGCGTGGAGTAAGAATGGTGAGTAATTTTGAAATTCAAAAGTTCGAACCTATTTCCTCTTGATCGTACAATCACAGGAATCACAAAAGAATGGGCCTCATTCTCTGTAGATGAGAGTTCAAGATTATCTGAATTTAAAGTTTTAAATTAGGGTCTTCCCTGGTGGTGCAGTGGATAGGAATCCACCTGCCAATGCAAGGGGGCACAGGTTCAATCCCTGGTCCAGGCAGATTCCACATGCCCTGGAGCAATTAAGCTGCTAGCCAGAACTACTGAGCCTATATGCCACAACTACTGAAGCCCACTCTAGAGCCCGAGGGTAGCAACTATTGAAGCCTGTGTGCCTAGATTTTGTGCTCCGCAACAAGAGAAGTCACCATAATGAGAAGCTTGTGCATTGCAATGAAGAGTAACCCCTGCTCGCCACAACTAGAAAAAAGCCCATGCAGCAATGAAGACCCAGTACAGCCAAAAATAAATAAATAAATACATTTAAAAAAATTAAATTTTACTTTAACCATAGTAACATTATTAAAAATCTTATTTAAATCACAGTTGACTTTATACCACCACATTGTCTTGTGAGGTGATGTCAGGTGACTGGAAAATTGTTTATAGTTACTCTTGAAGGTACCTCATTCTCCTAAGGACACCTTCTATAACCTAGTATTTATTTGCAAAATAAACCACATTGTCCCCTTGTCGTATTAAAATGATGGAATTATTTCTAGCATATGGAAACATTTCCGCACCTCATGTTCTTTTGAGCAAGTAACCCCATGTGATTTACAAATAACAGTAAAAGCAATATATATTTCCAAATGCTATTAGAACGATAAAACTAATATATGAGTATTAAAAAAATTTCTTCATTGGGATGAATGAAGACTTGAATGAATAAAGTATTAGGCACTCTTTCTACTCTTTTAATTCCAGAATTACTTTAATTATTGCTGCTATTTTAATTTTTGTTGCTACTGTAATATCAGTATCACCACAGAAGATTCAACAGTCCTCTCAACACGCAACCAAATATTGCCCAAACCAAAGGTAGAATGTTCTCCCTGGCTTCACTTATAGAGAAAATAGCTGGTAGTTAAAAAAAGGTGTTCAAACTCTTGAAAGTATCATTTTAAATTATTATTGTCAAAACAAAATACATGCCAGGTTGAGATTTTAAGCATATAAAATCTGTACATGGAAGAATGAATGAAATATTTCTATAATATGTTAATGAATGATCAGATATTAATATATGGGGAGAAGTAATAGTAAACCTGGTCATGTATTCTGACTGTATATGAGCAGAGTGCTCATAAAAAATAGTGATATATCGCTGTAATAGGATGCACTCTAAACTCCTTCCTAAATGACATCTTGAAATTTTGCCCTGTCTAAAAACATTTTTTTTTTTTGAGGAAGGACAGATGGTTTAGCTGCTGTCTTCAAGGAAAAAGAAAAAGTGACATCATAACCTATATTAAATTTCATGAGGTAAAGTAAAGATGGCCTCTGAAAAAATGATAAAGTAGAGAAGGAGCAGGAGAAGAAGGAAAGGAGCTTTTAAAAAAATAGAAATAGTTGAAGATATTAGGGTATCTAATATTGTCAGGAATGGTGCATATAATGAGACTGTTGGCCGAGTGCAGCTTCAGAGTTCTCTGAAGATTCTAAAAGCAAAAGTTGTTTTTTCAACACAAAACTCTTTCTGAATCAGACATTCTTTGGCATCTTAAAATGAGTGTCTGCTACTATACCAGCTGTTTTGTGAAACTTCATTAATTCAATGCATATTCTAGATCCATCTACTGTAGGCTGGTACGCTGAGCATTTCAGAAAGAACAAGATGTTACGATATTGTTTCTGTCTCAGAGAATTTATTATCCAGTAAGGGAGAGAACATCTATATACAAATATCTACAGCACCGAGCAGAACAAACTATCGGAGAGGGCTTTACTGACAAGACAGATTCCATCCTTGTTAAGATGATTGTGTCATGAACGAGGACAGGTGAACCAGATGTCATTTTGCTCTTATTTTTTTCCGGCTGTACCAAATGGCTTGTGGGGTCTTAGTTCCCTGACCAGGGATCAAACCCGACCCCTTGTGGTGGAAGCACTAAGTCCTAACCACTGGGCTGCCAAGAAAGTTCCCTGGGGTTGTTGTGTGTGTAGAATTTGGACAGTTTAAGATGGAATTGGGGTAGGAGTTAGGCTTTTGGCAAAGAAAGGAGCATGGGCAAAGGTGGCGCAGGGATGAAGATGGGGACATATTCAGGGAACAGAGCAGAGCTGAGAGAGGGTGAAGTGTAGGTTTTATGGAAGAGAGTGGTGGGAGGCAAAATGGAAAGTAAAGCTTGGAGTCAGGCATGAAAGGTTTTAGAAAGTAAACTGAAGGATTTTGGTCTTTATTCTCTAAGCAGTGGGGAGTTCATGAAAACTCTTCATCTGTGACAAGATAGGAGCTAATAGCTGTGCTTTAGAATAATTAACTGGAAGGATACAATGTAGTAGGGAGAAACTTTAGAACTAAGATTTCAAATTAAGAGGCCGTTGGAGAGGCCCACGTGAAAAATAATCAGGGCCTGATAGCAGGTGTGGCAGTGGAAAAGGAAAAAAAGGAGAAACATTTAGTGAGAATCAGCAGAACTGAACTGTGATTATGTGGGGTAAGTAAAGGAAAAGAGAATTCAAGGAAGATTTGCATCTGCCCGAGTTAGGGCAGTGGTGCTGCCGTTAACAGAAAGAGGAATATTAGGCAGAGGAGCTGGTTTGGGAAATTAAGAAAATTCGTTATGACAGTGGTTGAGGAGGAAAAAAGAAGTTTAGTTAAATGGTTGAAATGAATGGGTAGGGGCACATAAGAATGGTAAGGAAGAGAAACAGAAGACAAGAGAAGATTAAAAATGAAGCCTTAAGAAATACTTATCTTTGGGGATTCGAATAGAAAAAAAGGAAGAAGTTGGCAAGAATGGTCAAAGAGGGGATGAAGAGATAAGGACACTGTGTTATTCAAAGGTCCCTCTTTTAGGCTGTGTGACCCTGTTTAACAGCGGTCACTGAAGATTTTACTATCTGTGTGGTCTCTGCTATACTCTCTCAAAGACTTTTCACTGTCCAGTGAGTGGCCTTTCTACCAAAGAAAACCCCCCAAATTTCTGGGAAATTGGTTACAGTAGCCCTCTAACTCAACTTAATTTCATTGTTCTATTTTTTATTTCAACATCACAGGAGTTGTTATGACTGATAATCAACAAAAGGGTACAAGGAATCAGAGGCTTACATTGCCAGTGCCAAGATTATATAGCACTCCTGAGCTCACCTGATAGATCAGATTCTATGTGCGTAATTCCCCCATTGTGAAGGAGTCAGTGTGAGTCTGTTGTTTCTTTTCCTGTATCTTATGAGTGAGAGAAGGGCGGTAGGCATTTTGTTGGTATAGAGGCTGGCTCTCCTGTTTGTTCTCCAGATCAATGTGTCACTTGGAAACCAAGAGCTGAAACATTTTAATGAGAGTTCAGTCAGTAGTATCATGATTAACACCACTTGGTTTAGTGGTTTTGAGCTCATGGATGGCCTTTGAGAAGATAGTTTTAGTAAAATGATATAGGTAGAAGAATCCACATAGGATAAATACGTTATCGAGAATGGACTTAACTATTGTAAACTACTCTTTCAGGACTTGCGACTAGAGAGGAATGGGAGTAGAAAGATAGGAGCACTATGATGAAAGGAAGATTTTTTTCCCCTTGTCTCTCTCTTGGTTTTTAGTGGGAAAATGAACATGTTTGTAGGCAGAGGTAAGGGAGCCTTAGGAGAATGTACTGGGGAGTAGAGGGTTCATTACTGATTGATAGATACCGGAGGAGTCTGGAAAGAAGGAGAGCAAGAGTACGGGTTCAGATACTGGTGTTGGGAGGGAATATTTAGAGATCAGAGGAAAAAGGACGAAAGATGGATGAAAGTGGGGGAGAGGACAGATGCTGAGGGACAATGTACCACATGACCTCAGACATCTCATTAAAGAAGGAAAATCCACTTGCCAGGAGTGAGGGGAAAGGAAAGAGGAGAAAAGATGTTGGAGTAGCTGCTGTGAGAAATAGTTAAGTTGTTGAGTTTCAGTGACAACACAGTTGAGGATAGTTAATCTTATTTCTTGCTTTTCTTTAGTAAGATTTACATGAGGTTTTTGTTTTTTTCACTTAAAAGGATGGAAGAAATTTCCATGAACGTCTGCGCTCAAAAATGTGAAGAATTTTGTTGTCAGCTAATTCATGCTGATGCACATATCTTGGATCCAGAAATATAGATGACAATGGTACTATTCCTGCTGATGGGTGGATCACAGAAAAGCAATATCCACTGAGGACCTGATGGTTCTTTCAAGTGTTAAAAGAAAACAGAATTTCTTCAGGGACTTGTTTTAGGAATGTAGCTTGGGATTTCGCCAAGCATATCTTCTCTGTCACTCAGTGGCGTGGTTTTGCATGACAGTGTCTGGCTCCTCTTGTTTCTGATTTCTTCTTTTTCATATGAAAGGTATTTCTCAAGGTTTGGAAATACTCCAAATCAAGATATGTAAAAGATGCTTGACTCAATCCAAGAAGACTGTACATTTTCTGAATTTGTCATGATGAAAAATGAAATATTACATATAGGTATTGGTGGTAGTTCAGAAAAGTGAGACATTAAATTCTATGGGGCTAACATTCATTGTGTAGCATTCATTGTGTATAATGAACTTGACAAACATCTGTAGAACAAAGCAGAATTGAACCATCTGAGAAGACTCCCAGATCCCAACCTTTTTTTTTTTTTTTGTCAATGGGAATGCTTCATGAAGGCGCAGCACATGAACTAGACAATATAGTACATTTAGAATTTGGATGATGAAGGTGAGTTTGGGGTAAGAGGCTTTTGGCAAAGAAAATAGTATAAGCAGAGATGAAACAGAGGTGGAGATGTGGGACATATTAAGGAAACTTCTTTCTTTCCCTAGTTCCTTTTCTGAAAGTAAATACTTGAGGTAGCTGCTTGTGGAGGACATACAGTTCAGATAGTATAACATCTTTCTTTGTCTTGTTTTACTTTAATGGTGATTGTCTGATTTTTAGAATTGCTTGCTATTCTTAAACTGGAAAGAAAAAAGAAATGTCAAAGTCTTTAAGTTTTAGCAGTTGCCATCTTCATTTCAACTAAAGAGTGTTTTAAAATACGCCTGCTATATATAAGATGTTGAACAAGATAAAATTCCTGCCCTCGAAACATGTGCACCCTGTTAAGAGAAATTTCACCTTGGAAATTTTAATAATTTGAGCAAACTATGCTTTAATGTTCAATTTATTATACAATATAAGCAAACCAAATTGTGCATAATTGGTATATTCCCGTTGTGATTCTAGAGCTACACTGTTCAGTATATTAACCACTAGCCACTTGCGGCTGTTAAAATGAATGAAAATTAAATAAAATTAAAAATTAAGTCACACTGGTTCATTTCTAAGTGCTTAGCAGCCACATATGACTAGTATTTATTAGTATATACTGTACTGGAAAGCAAAGATACTGATTATTCCACAGGTGGAGGAAGCTCTGTCCTGTTCCAGGGATGTAGAACATATTTTAATTGCTTTGGTCAGGTGGCTGGCTTAGTCATTCTTCTCCTCAATGAAGCAGCCACAGTACTGAGCATTTTTGCTGTGCCAGGTGCTGTGCCAAGAACAGCATCGTGTCAGAGAAGCCCCGCAACAGCCCAGCGAAGACGAAGAGACTGAAGCTGAGCAAGGTCAAGTCACGTGCCCAACATCACTTAGCTGAGAAAAGGCCGAGTCAGGATCTGTACCTAAGCCCCTCTGACGCCGTGTGTGCATGTGTGCTCACTCAGTTGTGTCCGACTCATTGCGACTGTAGCCCGCCAGGCTCCTCTGTCCTTGGGATTTCCCAGGCAAGAATACTGGAATGGGTTGCTATTTCCTCCTCCAGGGGATCTTCCCAACCCAGGAGTCGAACCTGCGTCTGTTACGTCTCTTGCATTGGCAGGATTCTTTACCACCGCGCCACCTGGGAAGCCTCTCTATAAACCTTCATTAAATGCCTGCCATGTGCCAGGTGTTGTGATAGAGCTAAGTAATAAAGAAAAGTCATGGTTTCTGTCCACAGGGACTTTTCAGTCTGGTGGAGGAAAGAGATAAGTTAACAGGTGGATTACATAGGATATGATAAATGTTTTCAGTTGGTAAAGAATCTGCCTGCATTGCAGGAGACCCTGGTTCGATTCCTGGGTCGAGAAAATCTGCGGGAGAAGGGATAGGCTACCCATTCTAATATTCTTGGGCTTCCCTTGTGGCTCAGCTGGTAAAGACTCTGCCTGCCATGCGGGAGACCTGGGTTTGATCCCCGGGGTTGGGAAGATCCCCTGGAGAAGGGAAAGGCTACCCACTCCACTGTTCTGGCCTAGAGAATTCCAAGGACTGTATAGCCCATGGGGTTGCAAAGAGTCAGACACAACGGAGCAACTTTCACTCACTGTGGGAGAAGAAATCCAAGAGGCTATGAGCAGTATATAAGGAAAACTACAGAAGCAATGCTCAAGGGTTACCTCTGAGGAAAGGTCAAGAGATACTGGCTTGTGTAAGCTGAGACAGTGAGTGAAAAGATGATCCTGGCAGTGTAAAACACCTAGCATGTAAAAGAGCACAGCAAACTGGAGGGACTGAAAGATGTTCACTCTGACTGGGGCCCACGTAATCTCTAAGATCTCGTAATTCAGAGTCTTTTTATGATATATTTGAATTATTTTAAAAAACAGGCTGAAGTTGAACGGTTCTATGAAGACCTACAAGACCTTCTAGAACTAACACCCAAAAAAGATGTCCTTTTCATTATAGGGGACTAGAATGAAAAAGTAGGAAGTCAAGAAATATCTGGAGTAACAGGCAAATTTGGCCTTGGAATACAGAATGAAGCAGGGCAAAGGCTAATAGAGTTTTGCCAAGAGAACGCACTGGTCATAGCAAACACCCTTTTCTAGTAGCACAAGAGAAGACTCTACACATGAACATCACCAGATGGTCAATACCAAAATCAGATTGATTATATTGTTTGCAGCCAAAGATGGAGAAGCTCTTACAGTCAGCAAAAACAAGACTGGGAGCTGACTGTGGCTCACATCATGAACTCCTTATGCACAGATGGGCTCAATAAAGGACAGAAATGGTATGGACCTAATAGAAGCAGATGATATTAAGAAGAAGTGGCAAGAATACACAGAAGAACTAGACAAGATCTTCCTGACCCAGATAATCACGATGGTGTGATCACTCACCTAGAGCCAGAGATCCTGGAATGTGAAGTCGAGTGGGCCTTAGGAAGCATCACTACAAACAGAGCCAGTGGAGGTGGTGGAATTCCAGTTGAGCTATTTCAGATCCCAAAAGATGATCTGTTAATGTGCTGCACTCAATATACCAGCAAATTTGGAAAGCTCTGCAGTGGCCATAGGACTGGAAAAGGTCAGTTTTCATTCCAATCCCAAAGAAAGGCAATGCCAAAGAATGCTCAAACTACCACACAACTGCATTCATCTCTCATGCTAGCAAAGTAATGCTCAAAATTCTCCAAGCCAGACTTCAACTGTACATGAACCGTGAACTTCCAGATGTTCAAGCTGGATTTAGAAAAGGCAGAGAAACCAGAGATCAAATTGCCAACATCCGTTGGATCATTGAAAAAGCAAGAGTTCCAGAAAAACATTTACTTCTGCTTTGTTGACTATGCCTAATCCTTTGTGTGGATCACAGCAAACTGTGGAAAATTCTTCAAGAGATGGGACTACCAGACCACCTGACATGCCTCCTGAGAAATCTGTGTGCAGGTCAAGAACCAACATTTAGAACTGGACATGGAACAAGAGACTGGTTCCGAATAGGGAAAGGAGTACATCAAAGCTGTATTTTGTCACCCTGCTTATTTAACTTATATGCAGAGTACAATATGTGAAATGCTGGGCTGTATGAAGCACAAGCTGGAATCAAGATTGCTGGGAGAAATATCAATAACCTCAGATATGCAGATGACACCACCCTTATGGGAGAAAGTGAAGAACTAAAGAGCCTCTTGATGGAGGTGAAAGTGGCGAGTGAAAAAGTTGGCTTAAAGCTCAACATTCAGAAAACCAAGATCATGGCATCTGGTCCCATCACTTCATGGTTAATAGATGGGGAAACAGTGGAAACAGTGACAGACTTTATTTTTTGGGGCTCCAAAATCACTGCAGATGGTGACTGCAGCCATGAAATTAAAAGACGCTTGCTCCTTGGAAGGAAAGTTATGACTAATCTAGACAGCATATTAAAAAGCAGAGACATTACTTTGCCGACAAAGGTCTATCTAGTCAAAGCTATGGTTTTTCCAGTAGTCGTGTGTGGATGTGATAGTTGGACTATAAAGAAAGCTGAGCCCCAAAGAATTGATGCTTTTGAAGTGTGGTGTTGGAGAAGACTCTTGAGAGTCCCTTCGATTGCAAGGAGATCCAACCAGTCCATCCAAAAGGAAATCAGTCCTGATTATTCATTGGAAGGACTGATGATGAAGCTGAAACTCCAGTACTTTGGCCACCTGATGCAAAGAGCTGACTCATTTGAAAAGACCCTGATGCTGGGAAACATGGAAGCCGGGAGGAGAATGGGACGACAGAGGATGAGATGGTTTGGATGGCATCGCTGACTCCGTGGACATGGTTTGAATAGGCTCTGGGAATTGGTGATGAACAGGAAAGCCTGGCGTGCTGCAATCTATGGGGTTGCAAAGAGTTGGACACAACTGAGCAACTGAACTGAACTGAAAAAACAGGCTCCTTCCTTTTCTGAAAAGAAAAAAAAGATCCCTGGGTCTCTCCCACTGTTTGGGGAGCTTCTTATACCTATCTTACATTTGTAGATCCTGCAGTTACAGGAAGATAAGAGGTAAAAAGATATTGGAGAAAAGAAGGAAGAAAGAGAGAAAGATAGCCAGAACAAGCTGCAGAGAAGTAAGATAAGGTAATATTTGATGGGGAATGTCAGTAACATAATTCTCAGACTCCCTGTCTCTTATCAAAAGTTCAGATCAGCCATTTCAAAAGGTCATGTTTTGCTATCATGAAATGTATTTATGTGAGAATATTTTTGATAAGGTATCTAAAAATTGAATTGCTGTAGTGTTTCATTTCATTAGAAATCATAATATAATTTTCTTTATTTTATTGTCATGTCTGTGCACTTACAGTGTATTCCACCTGGCAGAAATTTAAAAGCTGTTATTTTTATAGGGGAATACATAGTCATTGTAAGACTGTAAGATTGAAACATAAGGAATCAGAGATGTAGTAGGGTCAGGACACAATGAATTGTATCTTTACTCACCAATTCCAGAGATTATTCTATGTATTATACAAAATACATTACACATAATAAATCTCTCACGCTTTGTAAATATTTAGTTGTTGTTGATTTATTTCTGCCCTACTGGCAGCCATCACGTCTCTATTCTGCATTGTGAAACTTTGTTTATATGTCTGTGTCAACATCATCTGTTCTAGGATGGAGGCTTCTGGAAGGCAGGGATGATGTCTATTTGCTTTGCATAATGCTTAGCATATAGCTCTTTACATGGAGCTTTATTTTTGTTTGATGGTGATGATTTTCTTTATGTATTTCTTTTCTTTCCTGTCTTCAGATTGGCCACATCTTCTGATAACAATGAATCCAGTGGAACACAAAAGTGAAATTAACTGTTGAATGCCTACTAAGGCTGGACAGCCCAATGCCTCTTGCAGCTATATGAGGTCTTACACCACCACAAAGAGGCACCCTCTTGTTAAAAAATTAAAAATACAGAGAAGCCACCCACGTTGGTTTTCATGAAGGAAAAATTTGGTGTCTAGTTTTACCACCAAGTGCTTGTCAGATAAACTTGGTATGAAATCAAGGCTGAATACAGTAAACAGAAAATTTAGATAAAAGCTAAGTGGAAAAAAAAATCCTCTTTATTTCCATCCCTATTCTTTTTGGGGATGGGCTGCTGGAATAGTGTTGGGGGTTGAATGTAAGTTTGATCAAATGGAGCTGGAGCCAAGTGAGTAAAAACTCAGTATTTTTTGAAGATCTTCCAACTCTTTGTTTTAGTAAAAACAGATTTTACTAGTGTATCCTCCTTCAGATTGTCCACCTTTTAAAACTTGCATCACTAAATTATAAATCTGGGTATTCAAAGGCATTGTGTGGACACAATTATTAAGTTTAATTTTGTTAGAATATTCCAAACACTAAAAAGAAACATCCTAGATTCTTAAGGTACCTTTAAACTTTTCCTTAAAAACTTCCCTTTCTCCTTTACCTTGCCTTTTCTGCCCTTTCTCTAGATTTATCATGAATTTTTCTATTGTATTTCAGAGAACTTTTAGGGGTTACTTGTTACAACTTTTATTATAGTCAGCTTTTTATGTAACCTTGTTTGTATTAACCTGTTATAAGTGACATTTCTTTTATATGATTTCTAGATTCTTCATTTTTATTTTTTATTCTGTATTTTATTGAGGTCTGTATGTGTAAAATAACAAATCATATTATCAGAGGAATCAATATTATTAATCTTGATGTTTAGATTATGATTTTTAAGCTTTTTGAAGGTTTCTGTTTGATTCTCTTGGGTTCCTTTGGGCAATACTTACTTTTTTTTTTGTTCAATACTTAGCATTGAAAAATGAAGATAGCCCCGGAATAAATATGCTTATGTATCTTGTGTTATTTAGATGATTAAAGATTCATTTATAAAACAGTTAAAAGTTATCATGTTATATCTTCTTTCTCATATGTATGTATGTGTATATATATATATATAGACATCTAAAAACATTTATCAATTATAATGTGCCTCTTCCTACCAAGAATAAGACTCTTTATGAAACCACTTTGTAAACTTTTTTGAAATATACAAATATAAAATTGATATTCTATATGAAGTATTTAAATATACTATTCAACTATTGAGCAGAAGAAGAATCAAGTTCAGGGAAGCTGAATAAACCATTGTTTATTCAAAGTCACACAGTTTCATAGGAGCTGAGGCTCAAATTCAGGAGTGGTTTGATTTCATTTCACTTGATCTTTTCATGACATCATTTCATCTCTTCCTAAAAAATATTCAAGTCATTTATGATTAATTTCCATAAATCACATTTGTTTGATTAGTTATCAGTGAAGGTTCTTATTTTCTTCAGCTCAGTGTTTCAGAAGAACCTATATCTTGGCTTTTGTTCCAGGACCCTGTCTCAGGGATTTTAGTAATTTGAAAGCATCAGAGTATAGGTTTATCAGTATATACACAATATACCTAATAGGAAATATATTTAAGAGAAATATATTTTTGAGAACACTGGATGGTGCCTGGACATATTGATCAACAATTTCCCAGACTCTGAAAGGAATTTCTTTATCCAGATACAGTTTGATAAGAGAAATTCTCTAAGGCCCTTATTTCCTTAACCTCTGAAACAGAAGAATGGGATCAGTCAGGAAAAAAGGAGGAGAGGTTTTCTTTCACACATGTTCTGTATCTCTGTCTGAGACAGATGGGGTGCTGGTGATCAGTATACCAAAACGGCTTACTTTGCTGTTTTTTCAAAGACTACTACTACTCATGGCTTGAGGAAGAACTTTATTCTTGGAAAGTTATATATTTTGGATCATTGACATAAAGATGGTTAGTGCTTAGCTGGACACTTAAAATTTATAGCTGGCATAAGTTATAGTGATATAAGCTCTGTATGTGTTAGTGCCTATCAATATCTGTGTATGAGTAACAGTACACAAAAAAATTTAGGAAGTTTAGGTAGGCAAAAAGAAAAAAATCACTGACTACAGTAGAAAGCTATGAAAATTCTGTTGTTAGCCTTTTGGACTTTATAGTACATGTATCAGTTCAGTTCAGTTGCTCAGTTGTGTCTGACTCTTTGCAACCCCATGAACTGCAGCACGCCAGGCCTCCCTGTCTGTCACCAACTCCCAGAGTTCACCCAAAGCCATGTCTGTTGAGTCGGTGATGCCATCCAACTATCTTATCCTCTGTTGTCCCCTTCTCCTCCTGCCCTCAATCTTTCCCAGCATCTGGGTCTTTTCAAATGAGTCAGCTCTTTGCATCAGGTGGCCAAAGTATTGGCGTGTCAGCTTCAACATCAGCCCTTCCAATGAACACCTAGGACTGATCTCCTTTAGGATGGACTGGTTGGATCTCCTTGCAGTCCAAGGGACTCTCCAGAGGCTTCTCCAACACCACAGTTGAAAAGCATCAATTCTTCGGTGCTCAGCTTTCTTTCTGAAAGCTTTCTCTCAGCTTTCAACTCTCATATCCGTACATGACTACTGGAAATATCACAGCCTTGACTAGATAGACATTTGTTGACAAAGTAATGTCTCTGCTTTTCAATATGCTATCCAGGTTGGTCATAACTTTCCTTCCAAGGAGTACATGTATATACACACATAAATCAAACACAATATACATAATAAAAATAATAAATACACTTTAAAAGTATGCTCATATTGATGAAAAGTGAGTTGTAGAGCTATGGAAACAAATTATGGACTAGAACAACACCATTAAAAAACTAGTAAGTGGTGGAGAGCCAGTAAGGAATAGAATAGAGATGGCTGAAAATTTAACGGGTTGGAGCAAAAGCTTGATACATTCACCATAAAAACAGGGGAAAAGATTAAAGCATATTGGTTAACAATGAAAGATATGACACACGGTGAGTCAAGGAAAAGATTACTGGTGTCTGTGAGGAAGAGGAGTCAATGAAGGGAACTAAAAAGATATTCAGAGAATTAAAACAGCAAAACTTAAATGAACAGCTAAATCTGCAGGTTAAACATACACAGCAAACATTGAAATTGGTAAAGAAGAATCAGTATCAACTCATATCCTGGTTGCATCTGAAGAGAGACTTCTTCAGTCATCACACAAGAGCAAAAGTCATCTGCAAGGGAGAAGATTAGAGTGGTCTGAGACTTCTCTACAACAAAGTGTAAAACTAGAGAAGCTGTGTCAACAAAGTTCAGATACAGGAAAGTATGACTAAAAATATTGTATCTAGCCAAGTTATTAAAGAAGCAGTAGACATGTAATCCTCAAATGTGAAAGAACCCTGAGAATACAGTATCTGTGAGATCCCTGGAAAACTTGTTAAAATTTAGCCAACCAAGAGATGAATCAAAACAAAAGTGGTTTTGAATATTAAAAACATTTATATATAAGTCTCAGATTTAGAAACTGTGGTAACAGGATGTGAAAATTATACACCGTAGCAAAGTAAAACAAATATTGGGAGGTGGGTGGAAGGGAAATGGAAATTATTAATCTCTTTATCTTTCATAGCGACAGTTCAGTCAATATAGTCTAAAATTTAAAGTAGTTTTAAAGTAATATTAATCTCTATGGTTTTTTATAATTTTTCTTAAACATGGATGTTTTATAGTTAATATTTTTTGAGTGAAGAAGCAATTGTCTAAGGTTTAAAATTGCTTCAGTTTCATTTTAACTTCTGTTACTTTCAAGTAAAATTAGCATTGATATATTTTTATTATTTTTAAAAGTGGGTATACTCTTATTTTTTAGAAGTAAGTATACACTTATTTTTAAAACTGAATATACTCATCCTAGAAATAATAAATTTATTTTTGTTTATCCTTCTATCTGTATATGTGGGTAGCTGTCTGGAGTGATATCCACTAAATCTTAATACTGAATATTTCTCAATGGTGAGATTTTGGGTCATTTGTTGAATTATTCATTGTTTATTTTGTATTATTTCAATATTTATAGACTATTTAGTGAAAATGATACAATGAACTTATTATCCTGAAAATGGATTTATACTTATGTTTCTCAGATATAGAATTTACTATCCTCATTTGCTTTGCCAACAAAGGTCCGTCTAGTGAAAACTATGGTTTTTCTAGTAGTCATGTATGGATGTGAGAGGTGGACCATAAAGAAAGCTGAGCACTGAAGAATTGATGTTTTTGAACTGTGGTGTTGGAGAAGACTCTTGAGAGTCCCTTGGACTGCAAGGAGGTCAAATCAGTCCTAAAGGAAATCAATCCTGAATATTCATTGGAAGGACTGATGCTGAAGCTGAAACTACAGTACTTAGGCCAAGAACTGACTGATTGGAACTAACTCATTGGAAAAGACCCTGATGCTGGGAAAGATTGAAGGCAGGAGGAGAAGGGGATGACAGAGGATGAGATGGTTGGATGGCATCACCGACTCGATGGACATGAATTTGAGGAAGCTCCTGGAGTTGGTGATGGACAGGGAAGCCTGGTGTGCTGCAGTCCTTGGGGTCGCAAAGAGTTGGACACGACTGAGTGACTGAACTGAACTGATCCTTGTTTAAAAAAATTAATTATGACCCTTTTCCTCTCGCCATTATATTTAACAGCTCACAGTGTTTTATGGATATGTTATACTTCTTATTCCAATCTTGATCTCAGTTTCTTCATCTGTAATTTCAGAGTTGGATTAGGTTAGTAGTTTGCAGTCTTATTCTTTAAACAATAGAAACTTTCCAATAAACAAAACAATTTATAACTCTTGGAATATAGTTTCAAAGCTGTACAGATTAGGTAATTTCTGAGGTTTATTCCGTTTTACCAGAGAAGTGTCTTTCATAGGATTTTTTTTTTTTTTGAGTGACTGCTTACTGTGTGTTAAAAAAAGAAAAATCAATAGCCATGATCTTAAGAATCAGAATTTTAAGGTGGAAGGGAGGAGCCTTTAAAACCATCTCATCTATTTCCCTAGCTTTTAGATATAAAGAAACCAAATTTAAAGTTGCTTTAACTAACGTGAAATGTATGGGACTTCATCCCAGATCTTCTGACTTTCTGTGCTATTCTTTCCTCTACAGTACATGTGGGAAAAAAAAATATATATATATATATATATTTTTTTTTTAAATGGTGGGCAGGAGAGATACAATTTTATCTTAACCTATTTCACATGTAGACTAACTTGTAAATGTGAGGAAATGCATTTAATTTATAGTGTATTTATTTTTTTCCTCATGAAGAAAGATCTGCAGGGCAGGCATTTATTGAACTCCTAAGTTCCAGAAGTTAGGAAAGTGAGTGGGATTTTGGTGAGGAAGAAAGCATTTACTTGTCAAAGATTTGGAATTTACTGTGGTTGCTGAGATTAAAATAAAACTAAAACTTGACTTGGCAGAGGATTAAAAACAAAGCAGCTCCAAAGTGTGTGCACATCATGGAGAAGATGCCATTCTTCCTTCAGGCGTCCAAGGGGGAAGGGAATATTGTTTCTTTGTGTTGCCGGAGTTGATTTATTTAGTTATGATTTCAGCATGCCTACGAGGCAAACCCCAGAAAACATTGCACAACATTAACCGGAACAAATTTTTTTTTTTTCCTCTATATCCCCCTTCTTAAGGTTTTCCAAATAAAACAGCAGTGTTTTTTATTTTTGTTTTTTCAGACTGTTTAGATGGCTCTGATTATGTTTGACTGTTGGGTGTGGCAGGTTTTAGAATCTTAAGTGGTACTACAGGTTCCTGAACAAGAAAGAGAATTAAAGGTGAGGTGACTTGATTATTGGAATGTGTAGAATGTAAAGTCTGAGAGGTATTATGGTCTGCCGCAGGCTGCTCTTAGTAATAGGCCTTCTTGTTAAAAGCCCTATTATTATTGGAAATTTATTTTGGAAACGACCATAGACGAAATTTGACAGGAAAGTAAAACAAACCACCTTGTCTCGTATTTCCTTTCCACACAGGCACTTTGAAGAGCTATCTTAAATATTGTCAAGCCTCAATTATCGTGGGATAGGTTAGCATTAGCACCATCCTCACATCCTCACAAGCTTGAATTAAACGCACATGGTGTTGCACTGTGTGCCACAGCACAGAGACAGTTAGCAAACAAGATCCTTATCCTTTGGGAGCTTGCTAAAAGTTGATAGCTTCGTATGTAGTTCAACAAATCCCCATCTCATTTTCCCACTCAGTATCTCTAAAGCCTCCTCCCTTCCTGTGTTCTCTCTCTCCTTTAATAGCTCTCCATCCTCTCAGCTGGAAACCTCACATCCATCTTGAGTCCTCATGTTCTCTTAGGTTTCCCAGCCAATCTATCCACAAGTCCTGTCTCTTCTGTCTCCAGAATTGCTTTTGTGTGTGGTTCCTCTTCTGCATTCTCATAGCCATCACCCTTGTTTAGGAGCTTTTCATCTTTCAGTTCTTAGGAGAGATGCTTGTCTGCTTTCAGGCTTTCCATTTTCTGGTCCATCCTCCATACTGCTGTCAAACCTTTCTTTAAAGACAGATCCAATCATATCATCTTCTGACTTAAAAACCTTTGATGGGCTCCCCTTGCCTTCAAGGGGATAGAGTCTAAACTCCTTAGCTAGTCATGCAAGGGTTTCATAGTCTGGCCCCAATCTGCTTATTCTCACCTCATTTTCTGCCACATTTCCGTCTCCCTCCACCTCTTCTTCCATCAGCTTCCTCATGGTTTCCTGAGCTCACCCTCTCCTTGTATTTTTGATCATCCTGTTCCTTGCTCTCTACTCACAGAATGTGTTTTCTTGATTGCCATGATCCCCAAGTCCAAGCCTGGTTACCTCCCCACCAAAACCAGAAAATGATGACTATTTTCAGTTTAGTGTCTGTCCTTCAAAGCAAGCCTTTTTATATGCGTTGACTTAGAGATAGATGCAGGGGTAGATAAACAGGCTTATGAAAGACACATCGTGTTTTGTATGTGGCTGTTTGTGTGTGCTTTTCCCACAAAAACAGTATTGTATGTATTGCCTCTCATTGGTTAAACTTCCTTTCTAGATTCTACAATTTATATTGGAGATCTTTTCATATTATCACATACAGATGATGATTTATAACATTTTTTCAGCTCCTCCCACATGGTATCACCTTTAGACCTACCTTTACTTTTCCTCTTTTCCTGTATTCTCATATGTAGAAGGTAAAAGAGAAAACAGTTATAGCAAGCAAGTATAGATTCTGATGCCAGTTAAATAAGGAAGAAGCTTGCAATTGCTGGCTGGGGGAAGGAATGTTTTCCTTAAAAATTAGACTGTCTTAGAAACACTGTTGGCCGCAGTTCAAAGGATATCACCAACATTAACACCCTCTCCCCTCCCCTTCCCCTACCCATTTCCCCAACTGTTGCTGGAAACTAAATGTAACCAGGGCTCTTTGTGTTATGTGTACATCTGGTTTTCCCTTTGCCATGTGCTCAAGTCCTCCCTTCTCAATTGCTTCTGTTTAGCACTTAATTTAAATTTCCAAATTAATCCAAGAAGTAAATTTGAAACCTGTAAATTGAGGGGGTTTGATGATTTTTTTAGGCCTTTTAGAGCTATGAAAAGTGAAAGTGAAAGTCACTCAGTCGTGTCCGCCTCTTTGCGACCCCATGGACTATACAGTCCATGGAATTCTCCAGGCCAGAATTCTGGAGTGGGTAGCTGTTTCCTTTTCTAGGGGGTCTTCTCAATCCAGGGATCGAACCAAGGTCTCCCTCATTGCAGGCAGATTCTTTACCAGCTGAGCCACTAGGGAAGCTCTTTAGAGTTCTAGGATTCTTTTAAATAGTACACAGTTTTATTTTAGAGAATGTATTCTAATAAAATGTTTAAGTTGTTTGTTTAAGTTGTAGTTAAGGGCCCAAGAGTGGGCTCTTGTCTAACATTCTGAAATGAATTGTCGGAGGAGACACATATGCAAGAGACTTTATTGGGGAGGGGTGCCCAGGCAGAGAGCAGGAGGGTAAGGGAACCTGGGAGGACTGCCCTGCCATGTGACTTGCAGTCTCTGGTTTTCTGGTGATGGGGTTAGTTTCCAGGTTGTCTTTGGTCACTCAGGATCCTTCCTGGTGGCTCACACATTGCTCAGCCAAGTTGAATGCCAATGAGAAGGATTCTGGGAAGTGGTAGGACACATGGGGTCTCCTTTTGACCTTTCCTGAATTCTTCAGGTTGCTGGTGGCTTGTTTTGTGTTCCTTGCCAGGACCTCTTGTTGTAAAATAACTCACGCAAATGGTTGCTATGGTGCCTGGCCAGGGTGAGTGGTTTCAATCAAAGTTTCCTCTAACATTAGGCTAAGGGAAAGTTTTCTATATTAGAAATAAAAATACTGAAAACTAATATAAAAGTAAGGGTTTGTAGCATTGTAGGATCTGATCTGATCTATACAGTTCTCTCCAGCTCTAATGTTTGAAGACATTTACTGCCTTTGACAAATAATTAGTGACACACCTTTTAGTTTTTTTTTTTGTTACATATTTGTTTAAATATTTTCCATGAGTTCTGTCCTTTAGATAACCTTGGAATAGAAAGTTGTATATAAAATTTGCCACTTTATTGAATTCTAATCCTTTCTGTGGAGTTATTATGTCAGGTTCTGTTTCTAAATTCCACTTCTCACTTTCTTGTGATTGGTCATTTTTTTATGATAAAAACCTGTTAAAAACAACTCTTAACCTCCTTGAAAAATATCTGTTGTTCTTTCAGATGATGTAAACACCAGTAAACTTCCTCTTCAAAGAAAAAAAGCAATTGTAGTCGAAAGGAGATATATATTTGAGGAAAGAGTGTAAAGAAATGCATGCTTTTCTCATTGTACTTCTTTCCAAATTGTTGTCACCCCAGGGGGTGTGAGAATTCTTTCAAAGCTTCAGGTCTGACTGGTGAACAGAACTGACACTTGATCACGTGAAGTCCAGTGGTGTTTTGCTGTGTAGTTTCTGCATCTGGAGACGATTCTGTTATGTGAAAAATTAAGATTACAATTTTTAAAGTATATATTTCACAATCAGAGTATTTATAAACACATATGAAACTTGTTCTACATGTAACTTATGCTGAAATGGAATGATCATGTTTATAACTCAGTAGGTAAACTACTCTGGAATGTTTCAGACCCTTCTCAGCTGACAGTTTGAGCTAATAACATAAGAAAGAGTTTGTTTCCTTATTCAGCAGTTTCATATGCATTTAAAAAGATAACTGATGTCTAGTTAGTTCCAAGTTTGCTATACTTATGCCTCTAGAACATGTTTTTTTTTTTTCTTCTGTTTATAGACATAGTAGTGTTGGTCTTGAAATATGGATTTGCAGGTTAAAAAAAAAAGATTATTTGATTCTTCTTGAGCTTTAGAATTCAAATCAGTTAAGTAACCAAGAAGTGCAGTTAGGATACTGTTGACATGCTTTGTATTTCTGTTGCTTTTTCTTTCTTTGTCTGCAAACTTATACTGAATTGTGGTTTTGTACTTAAAAATAAATTACTATTAAAATAAAAGTTTAATAGCATTAGAAAAAACCTGGAAAATGGAGAGAGGAAAATGAACTATAATAGATAGGGTCTGAGGTGAGTCTTGAAGAATACATAGTACTTAATGTTGGTGTTTAGTCACTAAGTCGTGTCCGACTCTTTTGCAACCCTTCTGCTGTAGCCTGACAGCTTTTTTGCTATAGCCTGACAGGCTCCTCTATCCACGGAATTTCCCAGGTAAGAATACTGGAGTGTTTTGTCATTTCCTTCTCCAGGGGATCTTCCCGACCCAGGGATCGAACCTGTGACTTCTGTGTTGGCAGTCAGATTCTTTACCACTGAACCACCAGGGAAGGCCAGTATTTGATGTATTCCAGACTATCTCTTGGACGATCTGTGTGACTGTTGTGTGTTATATGTTATGCAACTGTGGTCATCCTGCCTTGATGAAAGGAGTTGGTAACTACAATATAATCTTTAAAAGTTTTTTCTAACTTAAAAATTTTTTTTATTGATGTATAGTTGATTTACAATGCTATGTTAGTTTCTGGTATATCATAAAGTGATTGTTATACATATATATTCCTTTTCAAGTTCTTTCCCATTGTGGGTTTTCGCAGATACTGAATATCTGTGCTTGTTTATCAATTTTGTATATAGTAGTTTATATCTGCTGATCCCAAACTCCTAATTTTTATCCCTCCTCCACCCCCTACAGTATAACCTTAACATATCTCCATCTGTAAAATGATAATAGCTATATAATTTAATTCAGTGGAGGTGAACCTTTTAAATTTGTGGAAATGACTTTCACTGTGAGTGAATTTCAGATAGAAGATAGCATTGCATATTCACACATTGTTCTACATTTAAGATGGAAGCACTTTTTTTTTTTATTGGCATAACGGTGAAGATTAGGCTCCCAAGATAGTTTTGAGTGCCTTCTGCATGTTCTAGCTGGCAATAGTCTTAATCATTTTATATCCAGCATCTGTTTATGCATGAGACCCTTATAATTAGCCAGTTAGTACTTCTCTGTTTGGGAAGATTTATAGTACACCTCAGGTGACATGAGGTGGCAGGCAGAAGATGAATAGCTAACTCTCTTAGTTTAGAAGAAATGTGTATTCCTGATACCAGTATTGTTAAAATGCGATTTAAAAAATCATTTTCCAAAACTCTTCATTTGACATGATTGATAACTTTACTGTCTGAACAACCTCAGTCTGAAAAACCTAAGAAGCTTAAGCTTCTTGGGTGTGGTTTTAGAGTCTTAGGAAAGCCTGAGGAACCTGAGATTTAGGGGGGTTAGACTTGTGTGTTCTGGAGTGTTATGCAAGGAAGAATTATTGGGCCAGGTGCCTTTCATGTCTGTATCTGCCACAGTAAAAAGCTGTAGAGGCAAGAGTTTGTTGCAATAAAATTTTCATATGTTCTCTTCTCTAGGCAAAATGGCTTTGTAATACAAGCAAGAGTCCAGATACTTCAGAGGTAATCAGTCTCAAAAAGGGAAATTTATTTTCTGATTGGTTATCAAGTAGATACACACTTCTGTTGCCGTGTTCTGCTTAAACTATAATTAAGAAAATCTTGTTAAATAGGATTTTATGAAATTAAGCCTATTAATTACATCAGACCCTTTGGTTTTATGTGAAACTGTTATCATGGCATGAATTGAGAGCTGATTGTGCAACCCACTTTTTGGAAAATTCTTTACCTCAAAATTTTGCTTCAAATCCATGACTTCTAATGGAAACAGTATGGTAAGAGGCAACACTAGATTTCTCATTCTCTTTTTCTTAAAAATCCCCCAGTGATCAAGTTGCTTTGATTGAGTAGATCTAAAACCAGGGTTTGAGGTTGGTTAGTTTCAAGACGTTTTGTGAAATACTCTTCTAGGGACAGGTTTGTGCTAGCTAGACCCATAGAAATCAAAACTTATCAACATAGTGATGACAATGTAATTGGCCACATCTATCAGCAATGTATAATCAACCATATCTAAGGCTGCTGAAATGTCCACTGAGGTAAAAATTCTTGCCGTACCTTTGACTCTCAGTAAGGACCCTAAGGATTTTGAACTCTGTGCTGCTGCTGCTAAGTCGCTTCAGTCGTAGATGGACTTAAATCTAACCTGGGATTTACTTTGTGGTTCCAGGTAAATAGTGAGCAAAGTTAGGAAACTAGATCAAAACAAAACTCACTTTATAACTCAGATAAATTATGATAGAGTGAGAAATTGGCAGTAAAGTTTTAGTGAATAGGACCTTCAAAGAAAGCTGAAGTCTGTTGCATTGACTTTAAAAAAAAAAACAAAACAAAACTTTGTCTAAACTGTTAAAGAAGATTTTATGTAAATTGTTCATGCTAAATATTTGCATTATATATTCCTATTTCTTTGTACTTCCCATTTGATGAAGTTTTCAAACTGTGGTTTGCTAGAGGGGAAAAAAAAACCAAACCCAAACCACATAGGACAAATTGAATTACAAGCCTGGTGTGGTCCTTTAACTCAATTACATCTAATTTGTGTTATTTTAGTCATCCTGGGAGGCAGCTGTTCTGCGTGATTGCCCACAAACAATTTCAGTGTAAGAATTTGTCCTGATTAAGACTCCTTAAGATTAATAGTAGTCTATTTCTATTGTAAGGGCAAACTTACAGATTAATTTTGTTTTATCAGGACCATTTTAAAAATTAAAAATATAGTTGGTTTGTTTCTTAAGTTGACTTAAGTATTACTAGTAAGCATATAATGTTTAAGTGTTAACTTTTTAATAAGTTCACCTCATTTTTTTTTTATTTCATACGCTTCTAAAGTTTCTCCTAAAAATATCCTCTTAATTACTTCTTTTAGGCAATTATCAATTTGAAGGCAAGGGAATATGGAATTTTAGGTTTTTGAAATACCTAGATAAATATTTTGACATTCTAAACCAACATTTGGAATGGTCTCGGAAGAAAGGACAGGAAAGAATATGGATTTAGGATTGTTCAGTATAATTGAGAGGGAGATTTCAGTTAGAGTTGTTAGGATTGAGTCTGAAATGCAGTTGACTTTACAGAAATGAAGAATTTGTAAATTCTTCAGAATTTATAGAAATTGAAACCCAAGTGGCTTATGCAAAAACAGACACAGGAACCACTTACATGAATGGTGTCTAACGATACTAACTTGTCCTTCACTCATCTTTCTGTCTTTTATGATTATTCTTATTTTAGTTTCAGGGGATTCATCTTCTGAGCAAAATACTCAGTTTAGATCATAGAGTATTATTAACTTCGACAGTAAGAGGACACTTAAATGTCTTTATTATTAGAGGTGAAGTCTGCAGAATATATAGATGCAGAAGAGAACATCCATGATAGAAAAATCTCAACTAGTTTTCTAAAGTGGGCAAATGGGGCAGTGCTAGGGTGGGATTACAGTGAAGAGATACTGTCCAACAGAGACAAAAATGGAAGAAAAATCTTAATTCCTCAGAAATGATATATGAATATGTTTGGAAAGACGTCTTTCTACTATATCTAGTAATTTTCAGTTAGCGACTGAACATCTGTTTTGGGTTAGATGTTGTTTTAGGTACTGAGACTTCACAGATTAGTAAGCTGTAGGTCCCTACTTTGGAGGAATTTACGTGTAGAAAGGATGGCAAACATGTAAATAATAATTTATAGGGAATTCCCTGGCTGTCCAGTGGTTAGGACTCCATGCTTTTATTGCATGGGCATGGGTTCAATCCCTGATTGGGAAACTAAGCCCCTTGGCATGGCCAAAAAAATATATAATACTTTATGGCACCAAATGGTAGGTAATGTGATAGAAGTTTGAATAAATTCAAAGCTTATATTTTGTTAGGTCAAAGTATAAGACTAAAGTTAGGATTTAAAATGGGAGTGTATTCCAAAAAATACTACTTTATATGAGAGGCATCAGTTACTAGTTGACCCATAGATTTAGGAATATAAATTAAGTTTGTGGTGTCTATCAGCTGCCTGTACTACTTTCCTGTCATTCTCTTCATAAGGAAGAAACTAACAATTTGATCACCTTTTATTCTGAGCATTTTCTTGCCTATTATCTGCTTTTAATTAGTTGTGAACTATACCAAGTTCAGCAACATTAAAAAATTTTTTTCGTCATCCTATATTCTTTAATTTCTGACCCTATCCACATATTTACTACTTGAAACTCTCACCACCCCTTGGTTTTCAATGGCAGTATATTTTTTTATTTTCCTCCTGCCTTTCTAACCTAAATTGGTGTCCCTTTTGCTGGCTTCGTTTGTAGATTAGTTATCTATTGTTGTAACAAATTATCCTGAGATTTAGTGGCTTAAAGCAATGAACGTTCATTATGTGTTTCTGTGAACCAGTAATAACACAGGCACATAATAAATATTCAGACATTCAACAAATATTGTTGAATGTTTCATAAATGGATGCTGTTATTCTAGTTGATGTTCTCATCATTTCACACCTAGATAACTCCACCTACTTCTTTACCGGCTTTCAGTCTTTATCCCCATGTTGCAGTTAAACCAACATTTGTCAAGAATTTCATGATGCTGCTTCTCTGATCCGCAACCAACTGTCACTCTCATTGGACTAACTTTAAGTTTGTATTGGTCTTCTTGGCATTCAAAGTATTCTATATAGGAGCCTCACCCTATTTATTGAACCATTTTTATCTACTTATTTTTATTGGAATATAATTGCTTTACAATCCTGTGTTAGTTTCTGCTGGTACAGCAAAGTGAATCAGCCATGCATATGCATATATCCCCTTTATTGGGGATGTCCTTCCCATTTAGGTTACCATAGAGCATTGAGTAGAGTTCTCATTAGTTCCGTTAGACAGTAGGTTCTCACTAGTTATCTATTTTATACAGCGTATTGTATATGTCAGTCCCAATCTCCCAGTTCCTCCCCCTGACCCCGTATCCATACATCTGCTCTCTACATCTGTGTCTCTGTTTCTGCTTTGCAAATAAGTGCATCCATGTCATTTTTCTAGATTCCACAAGTGAACCATGTTATCTGATACTTGGTTTTCTTTTTCTGACTTACTTTACTCTGTATGACAGTCTCTAGATCTATCCATGTCTCTGCAAATTTTGTTCCTTTGAATGGCTGAGTAATATTCCTTTGTTTATATGTACCACATCTTCTTTATCTGTTCCTCTGTTGATGGACATTTAGGTTGCTTCCATGTCCTGGCTGTTGAAATAGTGCTGCCATGAACATTGGGTTGCATGTATCTTTTTTTTTTTTTGCATGTATCTTTTTGATTTATAGTTTTCTGCTGGTACACGACCAGGAGTGGGATTGCTGGTCTATGGTAGTTCTAGTTTTAGTTTTTTAAGGAACCTCCATATTGTTCTCCATAGTGGCTATATCAGTTTACATTCCTACCAACAGTGTAGGAGGGTTTCCTTTTCTCCACACCCTCTCCAGCATTTACCGTTTGTAGATTGTTTTTGATGATGGCCGTTCTGATGGGTGTCAGGTGATACCTTATTGTAGTTTTTTTTTTTTTTAATTAGTTGGAGGCTAAGTACTTCACAACATTTCAGTGGGTTTTGTCATACATTGATATGAATCAGCCATAGATTTACACGTATTCCCCATCCCGACCCCCCCTCCCACCTCTCCTTATTGTAGTTTTGATTTGCATTTCTCTAATAATTAGTGATGTTGAGCATCTGTTCATATGTTTGTTGGCCACCTGCATGTCTTCTTTGGAGAAATGTCTCTTTAGGTTTTCTGCCCATTTTTTGATTGGGTTGTTTGTTTTTTTGATATTAAGCTGCATGAGCTATTTATATATTTTGGAGATTAATCCCTTGTCAGTTGCTTTGACAAACACCTTCTTTAGTTAAATTGGTTGTTTACACCTTATATCAACCCCCAGCTCCATCCCTAATACTATGTTTGATTTTGCTTTTTTATTGCCTTTATTACTGATTTTCTCCCAAATTTTATTCTCTCTCTAATTATGTTCCTTCCACTTTTTCAGTAGTCACTTTGGACTTTTTCTGGCTCATTCTAATTTTTAATATTTGAATTTTCTGTTCTTTAACGCTCTGGCCTGGAGAATTCCATGGACAGAGGAGCCTGGCAGGCTACAGTCCATGGGGTCGCAAAGAGTTTGATATGACTGAGTGACTTTCAGTCACGCACTTACACTCACACACACACCCACCAAACAGTATAGTTCTTTATCTTTAGTTTGAGTTAATTTCTCTTCCCAACTAGAATCCCAATTATCTGAGAGCAAAATTCTTTCAGTGCTTGTATCTCTAGTGTACTGAGTCTAAGTATCAATGTGCATGCATGCATAGTCACTTCAGTCGTGTCTGACTCACATGTTGCTCGACTGAGAATTAGAAAACTTGGGTCACCTGTAAAAACGCTGCTGAATGAATCTTAACTCCCAGAGCCATAAGTGAGAATGAGCTGGGACTTTCGGACAGTTTGGAACTACATTTCATCATTTTCATGAAGCATTGATGTATGAAGTGATTAATTTGAAAAATGTTCCCTCTGGCCAACAATCAAAACTGGCTTTTAGCCTTGAACTATCAAAGCAAAAGTTTCACAGTTGCCTGGAGCAAAACAGGTATTAAGTAGCAAGCAGTTCAAGGCCTCTGATCCCTGCTTCAGCTATCGGCCTGGCCAAGCCCCTTGGCATAGATAAGTCAAGGAATTTACTTTTATCTTG
This sequence comes from Cervus canadensis, assembly GCF_019320065.1. Lineage (NCBI taxonomy): Eukaryota > Metazoa > Chordata > Mammalia > Artiodactyla > Cervidae > Cervus > Cervus canadensis. The sequence continues at coordinate 74,625,584 of NC_057391.1, forward strand.
TTTCTCTTGAAAGTTTCCTGAGTTTGATTCACAAAGAAAGGGTAATAATTGAAATTTTATGTCAGCATCTTCTCATTCTCCTAGAAAAGTTAAAGTTAGATAATAATATTAATCAAAATATAAGAACACATATAGCTTGAAAACATCATTGAAAAAAAAAAAGAAAGAAAACATCATTGGGGCTAATTGTGTTTCTTAATCCTCGGTATAATTTTGCACTAGCACTGGAGAATGAGGCCTGAGAGCCAGTGGGAAGTGGAACTCCAGTTCTTTTGGTAGCTTTAAGTTTAGTTTTGTGTTTCTGCTAAGATAGGATTCTCTTAATATTCCCTTGTATGCCTTTATTTTTTTATGTCCCTCTTTCTCTCCCTTTCTGTTCCTCTTTGTTACTTTCCACCAAAGCCATAGGAATGGTATTTGGTCATGGTTAGAATATAAGAAGGACATTAAAATTTTCATTGCAGCCATCTCAAATTCTTTTTAGGTTTGTATTTTAGGATTATTTATAATATCAAAACTATGATTTAGCTTATTATTTGCACATTTTTGGTTTCTCTGTGGCTAAATTACTGATGTTTATATAAAACCTTTTTTTTCCCCCTTGTTATTTGTTCACATAGGTGTTTCAGCCAAGATTCCTGTCTTTAACACTGGAATATTTGAATTAGAGAAATAAAGGAAGTTGAAAAGGTTAAAGCTCTTGATTCTGGCCTTTTATCTGTACAGCTAATGACTTTTGGCTGTGTTTCCTGGAGAAGATAAAGAGTATCAGTTGTGAATTTACCTGGTTACTACCCGGATCACGTTGATTCATACATCCTACCTCTGCATTCCTGCCTTTAGTTTCCCTGCACATCTCAGGGCCTGCTTATACATGCCAATCCAGTGATACTGTCTCTAACTATTACATCTTTTAGTTTTATTCTTTTCTTATCCCATGCTTCTTCACATTTACTCCTTCGCTATCTGCTACACCACCTCCAGCTATGCTTAAAGGTGGGCTTCGCAGGTGGCTCGTTGATAAAGACTCCACATGCCAATGCAGAAGCCTGGGTTCTACCCCTGGGTTGGGAAGATCCCCTGGAGGAGGAAATGGCAATCCACTTCTTGCTGATATAGTCCCATGGACAGGGGAGCCTGGTGAGTGAGCCACTGAGTATACACATGCGTAAAGGTAAAAGATAAAGAAGTAGGAGAAGAGAGAGTGAGGGAGAGGCAGAGACACACAAGAAGATTGTCAGGAAGAGATATGATTGTTATCTTCAATGGATTCCCTGCTCTTTCCCACCATTGTCCTCCTCTGCCTTGTTCCTATTGTCACCGCTTGAATATTTCTAAAAGGAAGTGTTAGTCACTCAGTCATGTTCAGCTCTCTGCAACCCCATGGACCGTAGCCTGCCAGGCTCCTCTGTCCACAAAATTCTCCAGACAAGAATACTGGAGTGGGTAGCTATTTCCTTCTTCAGGGGATCTTCCCAACCCAGAGATCAAACCCAGATCTCCTTCATTGCAGGTGAATTCTTTACCGTCTGAGCCACCAGGGAAGCCCCAAAAGGAATTTAAATAAAAATTAAATTTTTATTTGAATTTCAGTTCTCAACACTCAGAAGTGCTTTTCAGAAAATCACCAATGATGTCCTTAAATCGCATGGTTTTTGCTTAGTTTCTGTCTTCCTTGATCACTCTGCTGCATTTTATACAAATGGAACACTCGCTTCTTGCTAAAAAAGAAGACTTATGAATACAACTTTTACCACACGAAACCTTGTCTAATCAGCCTCATTTGAAAGTACACATTTCATTTGATGGCATTTGCAAATTATCTACCCTCCTCTGTCCCGGAACTTGCAGTATTAAAATGCTTCCATATGCTAAAAGCCAGTCTACTCATTTTGCTGAAGAAGAAAGAAGAAAAACGTACTTTACTAACTTGCTGTTTTATAAACATGAAGCTACAATGTGGTCAGACTTGGCAATGGCAGCCCCTCAGAGTTCACTGTAAACAACTTTGCAGCCCTGAGGCTTCACTACCGTTCAAGATGAGTGTGGAGAGTTGTTTTTGCTCCACAAAAGTAAATTGTTAAAAAAAAAAAATGCATTTGGTTCAAAACTATTTAACTACAGTTAAAATATAGTATTAGACTTTGATTAGATTTGGACATTTAGAATAGCCAAAATACTTAGCTATTCTAAGTTTCAGATTCTTTATCTCAAGGCATTTATTTCAGTAGCCACCACTCTGGTCTGGGTCCCTAATACCACATGCCTGGATTACAGCAATAGTCTTCTCACTGAGCTCCCTAACATTAGTCATTCTCCCTTTTAGTCTCTCCTACCTGGTGTTGTAGGATAATCTTCCTTAAATAACTTTATGCCTTTTCCTATCAACTAATCTCATTTATACTAATCTTACCAATATTTCTTTCAAGCCCTGACTTAAAATTTCCTTTATGGAGTCTTCCTAACAATCCCATCTGGCCCTGTTTTTTCCACAGTACTTTTTTTTTTTTTCCCCGTTTATTTTTATTAGTTGGAGGCTAATTACAATATTGTAGTGGTTTTTGTCATACATTGACATGAATCAGCCATGGATTTACATGTATTCCCCATCCCAACCCCCCCTCCCACCTCCCTCTCTACCCGATCCCTCTGGGTCTTCCCAGTGCACCAGGCCCGAGCACTTGTCTCATGCATCCAACCTGGACTGGTGATCTGTTTCACCCTAGATAATATACATGTTTCAATGCTGTTCTCTTGAAACATCCCACCCTCACCTTCTCCCACAGAGTCCAAAAGTCTGTTCTGTACATCTGTGTCTCTTTTTCTGTTTTGCATATAGGGTTATCATTACCATCTTTCTAAATTCCATATATATGTGTTAGTATGCTGTAATGTTCTTTATCTTTCTGGCTTACTTCACTCTGTATAATGGGCTCCAGTTTCATCCATCTCATTAGAACTGATTCAAATGAATTCTTTTTAATGGCTGAGTAATATTCCATGGTGTATATGTACCACAGCTTCCTTATCCATTCATCTGCTGATGGGCATCTAGGTTGCTTCCATGTCCTGGCTATTATAAACAGTGCTGCGATGAACATTGGGGTGCACGTGTCTCTTTCAGATCTGGTTTCCTCAGTGTGTATGCCCAGGAGTGGGATTGCTGGGTCATATGGCAGTTCTATTTCCAGTTTTTTAAGGAATCTCCACACTGTTCTCCATAGCGGCTGTACTAGTTTGCATTCCCACCAACAGTGTAAGAGGGTTCCCTTTTCTCCACACCCTCTCCAGCATTTATTGCTTGTAGACTTTTGGATAGCAGCCATCCTGACTGGCGTGTAATGGTACCTCGTTGTCCACAGTGCTTTTCAACTAAGCTCCTGCTCAGTTGTATGTAGTTGATTTATTAAAGATTTCCTTGTTGTTGTTGTATGTGTGTTCTTTCCTTTTCAAGTGGATATCAGTGTGATAGAAATACTGTCTGCTATTTCTTTTTACTGGATTCTCATGGACTTATGAGCAAATAATAGATATAAAATATATATATTCTGTTACTACAGGTTATCAGTTAAAAATTGTGGCTGTTTGCCTAAATTGCGTAAATTATCAAATAAAGAGCTGAATTATGGTATCTGAGCAATGCTCAATATATACTAGAGACTTTAAAATAAATCCTACTGAAGTCAGTAGGAGACTGTACTTTGTCTTCTTTGAAGATTTATTGCTTGGGTTTTAGCACTGATGGTTTTATCTTTTAAAGAAAGAAATAGGTCTGCTGTTCATGTGGTTATAGACAGAAATTCTAGTATTTCATATTTATCATTGCAGCATCTTACACCAAAAAAAAAAAATATTTTAAAGAACAACTTTGGAAAAGGAGATAAAGTTCAAGGACTAACATTACCTGACATCAAGACTTATAAACCTAGAACAAATAAGACAATGTGGTATTGTCATTAAGACAGAGAAATAAATAAATGGACTTTATCCACACATAATTGAACAACTGAATTTTGACAAAAGTGTAAAGGCAATTAATTGGATAGAGACCATTCTTTAAAAAGATGGTGCTAAACCAGTTGGATATCCATATTAAAGAATGATTCGTATCATACCATATAAAATATTAACTCAAAATGGATCATATACTTACATGTAAAACCTAAAACTGTTAAACTCCTAAAGGAAAAGATAGACAAACCTTTATCTTGGTTAGGCAAAGGTTCTTATACACAATTACAAATGTATAATCCATAAAAGAACAAATTGATAAATTGGACTTCATCAAAGTAAAAAAATTGCTTTTCAAAGGAAAGTGTTTTGCCTATGTTCTCCTCTAGGAGTTTTATAGTTTCTGGTCTTACACTTAGATCTTTAATCCATTTTGAGTTTATTTTTGTGTATGGTGTTAGAAAGTGTTCTAGTTTCATTCTTTTACAAGTGGTTGACCAGTTATCCCAGCACCACTTGTTAAAGAGGTTGTCTTTTTTCCATTGTATATCCTTGCCTCCTTTGTCAAAGATAAGGTGTCCATAGGTCCGTGGATTTATCTCTGGGCTTTCTATTCTGTTCCATTGATCTATACTTCTGTCTTTGTGCCAGTACCATACTGTCTTGATGACTGTGGCTTTGTAGTAGAGTCTGAAGTCAGGCAGGTTGATTCCTCCAGTTCCATTCTTCTTTCTCAAGATTACTTTGGCTATTCGAGGTTTTTTGTATTTCCATACAAATTGTGAAATTCTTTGGTTTAGTTCTGTGAAAAATACCTTTGGTAACTTGATAGGGATTGCACTGAATCTATAGATTGCTTTAGGTAGAATAGCCATTTTGACAATATTGATTCTTCCAATCCATGTACACGGTATGTTTCTCCATCTGTTTGTGTCTCTTGATTCTTCATATGTTTAGTTTTCTGATGTATAGTTTTTGTTTCTTTAGGTAGATTATACCCTAAGTATTTTATTCTTTGTTTGCAATGGTGAATGGTTTATGTCCTTAATTTCTCTTTCTGTTTCATTGTTAGTGTATAGGAATGCAAGGGATTTCTGTGTGTTAATTTTATATTCTGCAACTTTACTCTATTCGTTGATTAGCTCTAGTAAATTTCTGGTAGAGTCTTTAGGGTTTTCTATGTAGAGGATCATGTCATCTGCAAACAGCGAGAGTTTCACTTCTTCTTTTCCTATCTGGATTCCTTTTACTTCTTTTTTCTGCTCTGATTGCTGTGGCCAAAACTTCCAACACTATGTTGAATAGTAGTGGTGAGAGTGGGCACCCTTGTCTTGTTCCTGATTTCAGGGGAAATGCTTTCAATTTTTCACCATTGAGGGTGATGCTTGCTGTGGGTTTGTCATATATTGCTTTTATTATGTTGAGGTATGTTCCTTCTATTCCTGCTTTTTGGAGAGTTTTAATCATAAATGAGTGTTGAATTTTGTCAAAGGCTTTCTCTGCATCTATTGAGATAATCATATGGTTTTTATCTTTCAATTGTTAATGTGGTGTATTACATTGATTGATTTGTGGATATTAAAGAATCCTTGCATTCCTGGGATAAAGCCCACTTGGTCATGGTGTATGATTTTTTTAATATGTTGTTGGATTCTGTTTGCTAGAATTTTGTTAAGGATTTTTGCATCTAGTTCATCAGTTGATATTGGCCTGTAGTTTTCTTTTTTTGTGGCATCTTTGTCTGGTTTTGGAATTAGGGTGATTGTGGCCTCATAGAATGAGTTTGGAAGCTTACCTTCATCTGCAATTTCTGGAAGAGTTTGAGTAAGATAGGTGTTAGCTCTTCTCTAAATTTTTGGTAGAATTCAGCTGTGAAGCCATCTGGTCCTGGGCTTTTGTTTGCTGGAAGATTTTTGATTACAGTTTTGATTTCTTTGCTTGTGATGGGTCTGTTAAAATCTTCTATTTCTTCCTGGTTCAGTTTTGGAAAGTTATGCTTTTCTAAGAATTTGTCCATTTCATCCAAGTTGTCCATTTTATTGGCATAGAGCTGCTGGTAGTAGTCTCTTATGATCCTTTGTATTTCAGTGTTGTCTGTTGTGATCTCTCCATTTCATTTCTAATTTTGTTAATTTGGTTCTTCTCTCTTTGTTTCTTAATGAGTCTTGCTAATGGCTTGTCAATTTTGTTTATTTTTTCAAAAAACCAGCTTTTAGCTTTGTTGATTTTTGCTATGGTCTCTTTAGTTTCTTTTGCATTTATTTCTGCCCTGAATTTTAAGATTTCTTTCCTTCTGCTAACCCTGGGGTTCTTCATTTCTTCCTTCTCTAATTGCTTTAGGTGTAGAGTTAGGTTATTTATTTGGTTTTTTTCTTGTTTCTTGATGTAAGCCTGTAATGCTATGAACCTTCCCCTTAGCACTGCTTTTACAGTGTCCATAGGTTTTGGGTTGTTGTGTTTTCATTTTCATTCATTTCTATGCATATTTTGATTTCTTTTTTGATTTCTTCTATGATTTGTTGGTTATTCAGAAGCGTGTTATTTAGCCTCCATATGTTTGAAGTTTTAACAATTTTTTTTCCTGTAATTGAGATCTAATCTTACTGCACTGTGGTCAGAAAAGATGACTGGAATGATTTCAATTTTTTTGAATTTTCCAAGACTAGATTTATGGCCCAGGATGTGATCTATTCTGGAGAAGGTTCCATGTGCACTTGAGAAAAAGCTGAAGTTGATTGTTTTGGGGTGAAATGTCCTATAGATATCAATTAGGTCTAGCTGGTCCATTTTGTCATTTAAGGTTTGTGTTTCCTTGTTAATTTTCTGTTTAGTTGATCTATCCATAGTTGTGAGTGGGGTATTAAAGTCTCCCACTATTATTGTGTTACTATTAATTTCCTCTTTCATACTCGTTAGTGTTTGCCGTACATATTGCGGTGCTCCTATGTTGGGTGCATATATATTTATAATTGTTATATCTTCTTCTTGGATTGATCCTTTGATCATTATATAGTGTCCTTCTTTGTCTCTTTTCACAGCCTTTATTTGAAAGTCTATTTTATCTGATATGAGTATTGCGACTCCTGCTTTCTTTTGGTCTCCGTTTGCGTGAAATATTTTTTCCAGCCCTTCACTTTTAGTCTGTATGTGTCTCTTGTTTTGAGGTGGGTCTCTTGTAGACAGCATATATAGGGGTCTTGTTTTTGTATCCATTCAGCCAATCTTTGTCTTTTGGTTGGGGCATTCAACCCATTTACATTTAAGGTAATTATTGATAGGTGTGGTCCCGTTGCCATTTACTTTGTTGTTTTGGGTTCACGTTTATACAACCTTTCTCCATTTCCTGTCTAGAGAAGATCCTTTAGCATTTGTTGAAGAGCTGGTTTGGTGGTGCTGAATTCTCTCAGCTTTTGCTTATCTGTAAAGCTTTTGAGTTCTCCTTCATATCTGAATGAGATCCTTGCTGGATACAGTAATCTAGGTTGTAGGTTATTCTTTTTCATTACTTTCAGGACGTCCTGCCATTCCCTTCTGGCCTGGAGGGTTTCTATTGATAGATCAGCTGTTATCCTTATGGGAATCCCTTTGTGTGTTATTTGTTGTTTTTCCCTTGCTGCTTTTAATATTTGTTCTTTGTGTTTGATCTTTGTTAATTTGGTTAATATGTGTCTTGGGGTGTTTCGCCTTGGGTTTATCCTGTTTGGGACTCTCTGGGTTTCTTGGATTTGGGTGGCTATTTCCTTCCCCATTTTAGGGAAGTTTTCAGCTATTATCTCCTCGAGTATTTTCTCATGGCCTTTCTTTTTGTCTTCTTCTTCTGGAACTCCTATGATTCGAATGTTGGGGCGTACATTTCACAATCTGGCTAGCCACGGTCCCATAGAGGTTCCCTGAGGTTTGTCTGATTTCTTTTGCATCCTTTTTTCTTTTTCTCCTCTCTGCTCATTTATTCCCCATATCTTCTATCTTCCACTACTGATCCTCATTTCTGCTTCGTTAGTCTACTCTGTCTGTTCTCCAAAGTGTTTTTGATCTCTTTCATTGCATCTATTCATTTTAATTGACTTCTTTTTTATTCTTCTAGTTCTTTATTTAAACATTTTCTTGTATCTTTTCAATCCCTTTGTCTCCAGGCTATTTATCCGTAACCCATTTTTGTTTTTCAAGATTTGTTCGTTTCATTTGTATTTATCATTATTCTAAATTCTTTTTCAGGTTGATTCCCTATCTCCTCCTCTTTTTTTGTTTGAGCTTGTGGGGGGCATTTTTTCATGTTTCCTTTACCTGTTGGTAATTTCTTTGCCTTTTCATCTTGTTTAGATTGCTGTGTCTGGAGTGGGCTTTCTGTATTCTGGAAGTCTGTGGTTCCTTTTTATTGTGGAGGATTTACCCCGTGGGTGGGGTTAGACGATTGGCTTGTCAAGGTTTCCTGGTTAGGGAAGCTTGCGTCAGTGTTCTGGTGCGTGGAATTTGATTTCTTCTCTTTGGAGAGCAATGGAGTGCCCAGTAATGAGTTTTGAGATGGGTCTATGTGTTAGGTGTGTCCTTGGGCAGCCTGTATGTTGATGTTCATGGCTATGTTCCTGCGTTGCTGGAGAATTTGCGTGGTATGTCTTGCTCTAAAACTTATTGGCTCTTGGGTGGTGGTTGGTTTCAGTGTAGGTATGGAGGCTTTTGGACGGTCACTTATTACTTAAAGTTTCATGTAGTCAGGAGTTTTCTGGTGTTCTCAGGTTTTGGGCTTAAGTCTCCTGCCTCTGGATTTCAGTTTTAGTCTTCCTGTAGTCTCAGGACTTCTCCAACTATACAGCACTGATAAGAAAACTTCTAGGTTAATTGGGAAAAGATTCTCCCCCGTTAGGGACACCCAGAGAGGTTCACAGAGTTACATGAAGAAGAGGAGAGGGAGGAGGGAGATAGAGATGAGCAGGAGGAGAAAAAGGGGGACTCAAGAGGAGAGAGACAGATCTACGCAGCTGTCTGTTCCCAGAGTGTTCTCTGTAGCCCAGTCACCTACAAAGATTCACAGAATTGGATTGGGAAGAGAAGGGGAAAGGAGGAAATACAGGTGTTCTGAGGTAGAAAACAGAGAGTCAAGATTGGGAGAGAATAATCTTCGGTTTAAAAATAGGGCTTCTTTTCTTTTTTTTTTTTTGTAAGGTTATAGTGTATTGAAAATGAAAATTAAGGAGTAGTAGAGGAGTACTAGAGGACTTTAAAAGAAATAAGAGAAAAAGAAAAATAGAAAATAGAAGAGAAAAAGGAAAGAAAAAAAAGAAAAGAAAAAAAAAAGAAAAAGAAAAAAAAATTTTTTTTCCCTAATTAAAAAAATCATAAAAATCTATGGATATGAAAGTTAAGGAGTAATGGGGGAGTAATAGGGGATTTTAAAGGAAAATAAAAGAGAAAAAATAAAAAAGAAAAAATAAAAAAAGAAAAAATAATAAAAAAGAAAAAAAAAAAAAATTTAAAAAAAAAAAAAGTAAAATTATATCTAGGAGTTTCTCTGGAGCTGTTGCGGTCAGTGTGGGTTCGGCTCAGTTTCAGATAGCTCCTCGTTCCAGCTTACACTTCTTGATATCTACAGGCCCCTTCCGGTGTAGTCGGTGTTTTCTAGAGGGATTTTAATCTGTTGCACCAGTCCCTTCTGAGGCGGTTCCCTTTGTTTATTTGGCTTCTGTTTGCCGGTCTCTTCAGAGCCTCATTTCCGCCCTGACACAGGCGGGCGGAGGTGGACTCTTATTCAGGTAGCTAGTTCCGTCGCTCTGCGGGGCAGGGAGGGGCTGGCGCTGCGGCGCTGCGCTGGGGGAGGGGCTGGCGCCGCGGGGACGGGCTGGCGCTGCCGGGAGGGGCTGACGCCGCTTTCTCCGTCTGCGCTGCTCAGGCTCCCGGCTGTTCTATATGGAGCGCGCCCCGCGCTGCGCGAGGTTCCAGCCCTCGGGTGTTCCACAAAAGCGCGGATCGAAAAGCTGCGCCTGCTCTCTGTGCCTTCCCCGTCAGAGCGGTCCAGGCAGCGAGGGGCTTGGTGGGCGCACTCTCCCCAGGTGTGGCGCGCCCCCTCCCTTCCGTGGACCCAGTCTCAGTTTCCGCTGGCGCCAGTCGGGTGCGCGCGCCTTCCGCCCTCCGCGTCCCCAGCCCCAGTCCCCGCCCGCGCCGGTCGGGTGCCTGCGCCCTGTGTCTCGCCGCGACCTTCCCCTCCCCCCTGCCTCCTGCCTCCGGCGGGGCTGGGCCGGTCCGCAGCCTGCGAGCTCTTCTCTGGATTTTCTCGGTCTCTTTGTTCTGCGAACGGCCGGCAGTGTGTTCGGGCCGGTTAATTTACTCTCTCTCCTTTGGTCTCCCACAGTTCAAATTGGCAACTCACAGAAGCTCCCTCCGATTGTCCTCAGGGCACTCAGGCCCGGACCCTCCTCCAAGCAATACCTCCTAAGATTCCCTTCCCAGGACGGATCTCCGTCCGTAGCTCTTTTGTCTCACTTTTAATCTTTTATATTTTGTCCTACCTCCTTTCGAAGACAATGGTCTGCTTTTCTGGGCGCCTGATGACCTCAGCTAGCGATCAGAAGTTGTTTTGCGAAGTTTGCTCTGCGTTCAGTTATTCTTTTGATGAATTTGTAGGAGAGAAAGTGGTCTCCCTGTCCTACTCCTCCGCCATCTTCCAGCACTGACTTGTTAATCATGTGAGTGAGAACATTCTGGACCCTCCAGGTGATTCATCATTGACCCCAGGCAAAATGAGCAGAGGGAACCCTCATTCAACCCACTCAAGTGTGAGATATAATCAATCATAGCTGCATGAAGCCATTAGTTTCAGTGTTGTTTGTAATGTAGCAATCAGTGGGCAACTGATAGTTGGGAGCCAAAAACAAAGGTAAAACCAGAGCTGTAAGCAAGTAAGCTCTTACTCAGGCAGTCCTATGCTAAGGTTAGAGGTGGTTTTCCCAGTATGGTAACAATGGGCTTAGGTTTTTAACAAGGACTTGACATCTCATGAGGTAGGGAGCTGGAATTAAGTCTGGTAAATAAAGTCAAGACT